>NC_091462.1:114929423-115124423 GCF_027789765.1 Dendropsophus ebraccatus
TTTGCATGCCGTATAATGCCCATGGGTCGTGTTTTTAACAGGCGCTTGGCACTGTCGACTAGAGGAGTGCGTAATCCCCATCATTATATCCGCATCACCAGGCCTCTAAAGGCTGACCTCACCATTTGGCAGCACTTCTTAGAATCGTACAACGGTCGTACGTGCTGGCAATCGGACGTGGTCTCCAACCAAGACCTTGAGCTTTATACCGACGCGTCCGGATCCTGCGGCTTCGGGGCCATTTTCGGCACGCTATGGTGCGCTGAACCGTGGCCCTTGAAGTGGCAGGAATCAGGCCTGTGCCGCAACCTGACCCTGTTGGAACTATTCCCCATTGCGGTTGCCATAGAGCTGTGGGGTCCGTCCATGAGAAATCGCAGAGTTTGTTTCTGGACGGATAATCTGAGTGTGGTGTTCTGCATCAATAACTTGTCCTCTTCTTGCCTTCCAGTTCTAGCGTTGCTGCGTCATATAGTGCTGCGTTGCCTGCAGAATAACATATGTTTTCGTTCTCGGCATGTTCCAGGGGTGAGTAATGTGGTTGCTGACTCTTTGTCCCGTTTCCGTTGGCAGGAGTTTCGCAAGTTGTGCCCTTTGGCGGACCCACAGGGGCAAGCGTGCCCGCCTCTCATATGGGACCTGGTGTCGTCCGCCTAATGCCATTGATCCAGTCTTCGGTGTCTCAGGCCACGTGGAGTAACCATGGTAAGGCGTGGGAGGAGTGGTGTGCAGTGGCTGGGGACCTAGCTGTCGCTGTGGATGATTCGGCCAGGTTGGGTGTATCTGTCTCTTATTTGTTGCAGCTAAAAGAGAAGGGCTTGTCTAGCATAGTGGCGCAGCGTAGGCTGTCCGGCGTCAGTTTTCACTTCAAGCTTAGGGGTTGGAGGGATGTCAATAAGCACTTTGCCATTAGTCAAGCGCTGCGTGGGTGGAAGAGGGAGCATGTCCGCAGAGAATGCAGGCGCCCGATATCGTTTAACTTGCTGTCCTCCATGATATCGGCATTACCTTCCATCTGTGCCGGAGCATACAAAGCCCTGTTAATATCGGTCGCCTTCTCTTTTGCTTTCTTTGGAGCGTTAAGGGTAGGGGAGCTGGTTGCCCCGTCAGCTGCGCGCAGTGGGGGCCTGCTTAAGGATGATGTACTGGTAGCAAATGGAGAGGTGCGCATCAGAGTGCGGCGCTCTAAGACGGACTTTTTTTTGGTAGAGGCACGTGGATCCCTTTGTCCGCCGTCTCCGGGGTAGCTTGCCCGGTGATGTTAGCGACGAGATTCTTAGCCGCGCGACCTGCAGCGGAGTGTTTTCTAACGCATGCTAGTGGTCTCCCACTCACCAGATATCAGTTTCAGTGCCAGCTTACGAGGGCGCTGCTGGCGGCCGGGGCTGACCCCAAGGAATACGGCACCCACTCATTTAGGATAGGAGCGGCCACGGAGGCGGCTCACGCTGGGCTTCCCAATGAACAGGTTCAGAGGATAGGGAGGTGGAGGTCCGAATGCTATGGGACTTACATTCGGCCGGAGCTGTTGGACTAACGTGTTTTCTCTTTCAGAGGTTCATCGGCCGGCGGTTTGGCTGTTAGGACATTCCTACATACATCGGGCGGCCCAGCGGGCGGAGGGTAGACCTGGTGGACGTTCGTTGGGGTTTCGTCAAGCGGACGTGCACTGGAAGGGGATCCCAGGTCTGCGATGGTCGGAGGTGCTTTCTGAGGCGAAATTGGTCGTATGGCTACGGGTCTGGTGGTCCTGTTGATCCACGCCGGCGGTAACGATTTATGTTTTATACGCTTAGCTGATCTCCTTACCATTATTAGGGCGGGCTTGGACCGCCTCCCGGGATACTTTCCGGAGATCCTCCTCGTGTGATCCGAGATAGTTCCCAGAGTGACCTGGCAGGGGACTCGCGATGCGGAGGCAGTGGAGAGGGCCAGGCGCACGGTTAATGCGCGTACATCCAGGCATGTGCGATCCCAAGGTGGGGTGGTGGTACGGCATCACCAGTTGGAAGGAGATAACCGCCGCCTCATGCGGCCGGACGGGGTTCACCTTAACGAAATAGGTATGGACATTTTCCTGTCCGGCCTTCAGGACGGAGTGGAGCAGGCGTTGTTCTTGTTGGGTGGGGGTCGGGGCTCGGTTTAGGTATAACCCAGCCCCTCCTTGGAGGTGTGGTATCTGGTGGATCCGGTGGCCATGCCCGCCAGTGTTCGGCGTCCGGCAAACCCTTTGGAAAATGTTCGCCTGGAGGCGTTTACGAGTCAGTGAAGTTGGCAATTTGCCCGGTTAAGACAAAATAAATAAATAATAAATAGCTGTGGCCGACCACCATCCAACAAAATACGCCTGTGTGTTGAGTCTTATTGGGGAGGCCCCGAGGTTATGTGTACAAGGTGCGGGGGGTGTGTGTAGCCCAGCAGTCTTTAAGGACACCGAGCTGCATAAGGAAGGTGGCAGGGACTGCGGGGCGTTTAGTGGAGCGGCAGGGGTTAATGGAGACTCTCAGGGGGGGCCTCAGTGACGTCAGTTGGGCAGTGAGCGGCTCATTTATTGGTACTTGGGGGGTCACATGATGCAGCACGGCACCGCCTCCGGGTCGTGCTGCCGGCCTATAGGATGCGGCCAAAACCTATAAGGGGGCGGGGGCTCCCGGGAGCAGCCCTCTTTACCAGCAGCCAGGAGACAAGCAGCCCTCCCTCCCGCCCTTATTGCAAGTGTTGTTCCAATTTTGGTTCGCTGTATTGATGATGTTTCCTTCTGTTGTAGAGGAGAATTTTACTAAGTCACAGCTGGAGGTGTGGTATCTGGTGGATTCGGTGGCCGGCATACCCGTTGGAAAATGTTCGCCTGGAGGCGTTTACGAGTCAGTGAAGTTGGCAATTTGCCCGGTTAAGACAAAATAAATAAATAATAAATAGCTGTGGCCGACCACCATCCAACAAAATACGCCTGTGTGTTGAGTCTTATTAGGGAGGCCCCGAGGTTATGTGTACAAGGTGCGGGGGGGGAATGTAGCCCAGCAGTCCCAGCCAGCCCTAAGCTACTGTATAGTGGTGGTGTCTTACAGACCCCAGTACTATACAGTAACCCCCCAGACCCCCTCACCACAACCCAGACCCCCTCCCCAGATACCTGTAAACACAGTGGGCGGCTCCTCTCCCTGCAGGCGTCCTCCTCTCCCTCCTTCATGGGCAGTGCACTTCTCTTCACTTACTCACTTCTCTTCACACCCACCAATGAAGTGAAGAGAAGTGTAAGAGAGAGACAACGTCACAGCGCAGCGGCCGCTACTTCTGGGAGCCTTAAAGAGGCAGAGCGGCCAAATTAACATCCGGCCTCTGCGGCCCTTAAAGGACACCTGTCACCCCCCGTGCCGGGGTGACAGGCTCCCAACCCCCTGTTAGACCCCCCTATACTTACGTGATCCCGCCGGGTCCCGCTTCCTGAGCCGGCCGGGTCCCGGAGATATCAGCTCCCGAAGCCCGGCGCGCGCGCTGACAGCAGAGTCAGACGCCCATAGAGAATGAATGGGGAGTCCAATGCTCCGTCATTCTCTATGGGCATCGGACTCATCTCTCAGCGTGCGCGCCGGGCTTCGGGAGCTGATATCTCCGGGACCCGGCCGGCTCAGGAAGCGGGACCCGGCGGGATCACGTAAGTATAGGGGGATCTAACGGGGTCGGGAGCCTGTCACCCCGGCACGGGGGGTGACAGGTTCTCTTTAAGTGTCCTGGGGGGATCGGCCCGGGGGGCATATGCCACCCTGCCTCCCGGCCCAGCCCGCCCCTGCTGAGGGGGCTCTGCTATGGTATATGAGGATATAGGAGGGATTATTACAGTGTATGAGGGGCTGAGGGGCTCTGCTATGGTATATGAGGATATAGGAGGGATTATTACAGTGTATGGGGGGGCTGAGGGGGCTCTGCTATGGTATATGAGGATATAGGAGGGATTATTACAGTGTATGGGGGGCTCTGATATGGTATATGAGGATATAGGAGGGATTATTACAGTGTATGAGGGGCTGAGGGGCTCTGCTATGGTATATAAGGATATAGGAAGGATTATTACAGTGTATGAGGGGCTGAGGGGGCTCTGCTATGGTATATGAGGATATAGGAGGGATTATTACAGTGTATGGGGGGGCTGAGGGGGCTCTGCTATGGTATATGAGGATATAGGAGGGATTATTACAGTGTATGAGGGGGCTCTGCTATGGTATATGAGGATATAGGAGGGATTATTACAGTGTATGGGGGGCTCTGATATGGTATATGAGGATATAGGAGGGATTATTACAGTGTATGAGGGGCTGAGGGGCTCTGCTATGGTATATAAGGATATAGGAAGGATTATTACAGTGTATGAGGGGGCTCTGCTATGGTATATGAGGATATAGGAGGGATTATTAGAGTGTATGAGGGGCTGAGGGGGCTCTGTGTGTTATTTAAGTGAATGGCCCCCTTCCCCATGTTTCTCTGTGAGAGAGAGATGATTTCTGTGGACATGGAGTCTGGAGGGGTGAGGCTGTATGGCTATCTGTATATTATATCCAGGCTGTATGGTATCTGTATACTATATCCAGGCTGTATGGTATCTGTATACTATATCCCAGGCTGTATGGTATCTGTATACTATATCCAGGCTGTATGGCCATCTGTATACTACATATATCCAGGCTGTATGGTATCTGTATACTATATCCAGGCTGTATGGAATTTGTATACTATATCCAGGCTGAATGGTATCTGTATACTATATCCAGGCTGTATGGAATTTGTATACTATATCCAGGCTGTATGGAATTTGTATACTATATCCAGGCTGTATGGTATCTGTATACTATATCCAGGCTGTATTGTATCTGTATACTATATATATCAGCAGTGGCTGACGAGGCATGCTGGGGGTTGTAGTTGCACACAGTAGGTTAAGTGTGCTGTTTGTCTATCGGAGCACCCACGTCCCAGCTAGCCAGGAGTGATGCCGACCCTGAGTCAAAGATACGTTTCATATTTTTTGTTAGTGGTGGTGGGGCAAGACAATTTGGCTGTATGGGGCCCCAAAATTCCTGATGGCGGCCCTGGTCAGCCATACTACTACTACTACCCCAACATACTATACTGTAAGTCAGCCATACTGCTGCTACTACCCCAACATACTATACTGTGTGTGAGCCATACTACTACTAACTCTAACTACTTTAATAAAAACAAGAAAAGGGGGAAAAAATTGTATCATCGCATGTGTAATTGCACTATTAAATTATCACCTTCCTGATCTCATACATATCCGCTGCGAGTATGTAAGGTAACTCCCCGCCGGCCGGAGCATACAGTACATCACCTGCTCCGTCTTGCTTCAGGGGCTCCCGGCTGGACGGGGCAGCGCACTGATTGGCTGAGCGGGGCGTGTATTCTCCTTATTTTACTACCTGGCATTAAATGTCACCATCTTCCCACATGTAACCAATACCATTAGTTCACAAGATGTGCTTACAGTAATGTGTGTATATATATATATGTGTGTGTGTGTTAGGCTCTAGTCACACGTCAGTAATCCTGTCTCTAATTGTTGTCGGTATACTGATGTATACTATATATGCAGTATACTGATGCCTGAATGGGGTCTTAGAGTGATTATGCTGCTGCACATTTATTAAGGGGGTATTCAGGAGCACAGAATTCTTAAATGTTGTGGGGCCACACTGATAATACAAATTCCCCATACTTACCAGGCCTCCTTGGGCCCCCCCTACAGGCTACTACCAAGCCGCTCAGCCAATAACTGCCTGAGGAGAGACAGCACTGCAGCTGGTGATTGGCCGTCCCTACCAAGACCAGTCAGTCACAGAAGTAACAGCCAGAGCAAAGTATGGGGTATTTTTTATTTTCAGTGTATCCCCAGCAACATTACAAATTGTGTTATCTGCAATAGCCCTTATAAATAAAACAGAACATGTATACAATAGCTGCCAGGTATTTGTGATGAGTGAATAGTGAAATATTCGATATTCGTTCAAATATCTCCCCCGATATTCGAACGAATATTCGATCCCATTAAAGTCTATGGGAACAAGTATTCGTTTATTGAAAAACATCTATTCGACCACTTGGAGGTCACCAAGTCCACAATGACACCTCAGGAAATGATGCCAACACCACTGGATGCAACTGGGACAGCAGGGGAAGTATCTAACACCCCAACATCGCTGGTAATAAAGTCACAAGGGGAATTACCTGGTTATTAAAGGGCATATGAATATTTTATAGGTACAGCTGGACGGCTGTATTATGTAGCACGTAGCACTTGGTGAGCAGAGTGCCTTATAGTAGCACAGCAGCTGCTTTCGTAGTTATGTATGACGTAGCAGCACGTAGCACTGGATGAACAAACGTACTACTCTTTTTTTTTTTTTTAGATCTAGCAGTCTAGCACGTATTAGCAGCACTAAGCACTTGGTGAGCAGCCTGCTTGAACTACCCTTTGTATTTATGTATGACGTAGCAGCACTTAGCGCTGGATGAACACACGTATATATGTTATTGGGTCATGTGACTATGCCATCCAATTATTGTTATTCTCATTTCTCGCGATGCTACGTACACCAAGGGGCTGTGGCAGCCTCCCTGCATGTTGATTGGCTAAAAAAACTGGGAAAAACAGGAAAGAAGGGGGATTTGAACGCTCATCAAATATTTATCGAATATTTGTCGAACTATTCGATAATATTCGATATGATCGAATACCTTACTATTCGATCGAATATCTATTCCATCGAACAGTATTCGCTCATCACTACCAGGTATCAGGAGTTTTCTCCCATGTCCCAGCGGGTGTGCAGCATTGTCCTCCTGGCAGGTGTGCAGCAGTATCCCAGCGGGATGCTGCATTACGCCACTCATATGTGAGAAATCCCAATGACTGACTGGTGTACAGACGCGCTTAGAGCACACAGTGTGAAAATTTCAGCCAACATTTGGAGCAGCTTTAAAGGGGTACTCTGGAGACTTCTGTTGAGTGGCAGCAATAAGGGGTAACACCGGCCCTCCTGCTGCCACCAGTGTTTGTGCTGAACAGTGCTATACCCCCCCCCCCCTTATACCTGGGGGGAGGCTGCCTACCGCTATAGCACAGAAGTCTCTGCACAGAGAGAGGTGTAGGGGGCTTGTGCTCTTGATCTTTTAAAATTACAATATCGCTGTACTAATGTGAAAGGTTTGGCGCTGGTTATGTCTTTGTATGTAAGGTGGGCCCCTAGAACCAGTTTCCCTGGTGGGCCCAAGGTATTCCAGTCCCACACTGTATGTATATATATATATATATATATTAGGGGGAGAGGCTGAGGTGACAGGGGTGACGGGGAGAGGCTGGGGTGACGGGGGGAGAGGCACACCCACCCACCCCGGCAGGCTGTTACTGAACCACACACCCACCCACCACCGCAAGCTGTTACTGAACCACACACCCACCCACCACCGCAAGCTGTTACTGAACCACACACCCACCCAACACCGCAAGCTGTTACTGAACCACACACACACACCACCCCAAGCTGCTACTGAACCACAAACACCAATGTAAAGTGTCCGGGATGGGGGGTGAGGGTCTGGTACTCTCTGATCCACCATCCTAGGGTGTGTTTGTGTGTGTTGTGGGGGGTGGATGTAGCTACACCATTGACAGCACACTCATTCCCTTATTAGGCATATCACCCTCTTCTTCCCTCAACACACACAGCACACCTACCTCATCACATGGGGGGGTATGTGCGCTTGGGGGAGGGATATATGCGCCTGGAGGGAGGAGGAATTGCTGGGGGGGTATGTGCGCTTGGAGGGGAGTAGGGATTGCTGGGGGGGGGGGGTATGTGTGCATGGGGGGAGGAGGGATTGCTGGGGGGTATATGTGCTTGAGGGTGGGAGGAGGGATTGCTGGGGGGGTATATGCGCTCGAGGGGTGGGGAGGGATTTTTGGGGTGGGTATGTGCGCTTGAGGGTGGGAGGAGGAAATGCTGGGGGGTATATGCGCTTGGGGGGGGGAGGAGGGATTGCTGAGGGGGGAGTAGGGATTACTGGGGGGTATGTGTGCTTGGGGGGGTATTGCTGGGTGGGTATGTGTGCTTGGGGGGGGAAGAGGGATTGCTGAGGGGGAAGTAGGGATTGCTGGGTGGGTATGTGTGCTTTGGGGAAGGGGATGATTGCTAGGGGTGCTTGTCTGCTCAATTTGGGGGGGGGGGGATGCCGGGGCTCTGCACATACAGATAGGCTGCGTCCCCTGTGCTCGGGATATCCCAGTGCCGCGGCACCCGGCTCTGCAAGATAAGGCAGAGTGCGGGGGTACTGTGAAAGCAGCCACTCACCGTTCTCCGTGGTGGGGGCTGAGGGTGAATGCTAGGTGAATGCTAGGGTAGAGCGGAGCGCCCGGCAAAGCATACAGGCTGTGTGCACTCTGCACAGCATAGCCTTGTGCCGCGGCGCTCCGCTCTGCAAGACAGAGTGCGGGGGTAGGAGGTAGGGAAGCGGCCACTCACCGCCCGGGGGGGAGGGCTGGCAGGCAGCCTGTCTGCATGGACGGGCGAACTCTGTACAGCCACGGCGCTTCACTCTGTCCCCCACCCCCCGCGACTCAATAGAGCGGCCTGAACACCCCTCCGGAGTGGACGGTGGTGTGTGTGCTTGGATGAGAAAAGGGTGTTCGGGACGCTCTATTGCGTTGTGGGGGGGTGGGGGGGGACAGAGCGAAGCGTTGTGGCTGTACCGGAACTCTGTGCGGTATCTCTCCTCGCTCTTTCTTCCTCTGGCCAGATGTCGCTGCCCATTTTACAGCCTGGTTCATTACAGGCTTCAAGAAAATGGCGCCGCCACCCCGCCCCATGTAATTATGCTCTGTACTGCGCATGTCTATGCGCATGCGCAGTACACAGTAACGGCGCCTCCAGTGTAAGTGAATCAGACGGACTCTGTCGGTTCACTTCAATGATCTGGAGGTGCCGTATAGTGCCTGTGTGTGTGTCGTGAAATGACGTCACACACAGACACTATATACATGGCAGCCCCCTGTGCAGCAATACATTTTACAAAAAAATAGTCAAACACTACATAAAAGAAAAAAAAAAAAACATCCAACAGACTTATTTATTCTTATTACTTTTCATTAACCCCTTAAGGACAGAGCCCAAAATGGCCTTAAGGACCGGAGCAAATTTCAGGAATATGACCTGTGTCACTTTATCCATTAATAACTTCGGGATGCTTTTACCTATCTGGCTGATTCTGAGATTGTTTTCTCGTGACATGTTATACTTTATATTTCTGGTAAATTGGAGTCGATACGTATAACAAATCTCTATGAAAAAATACAAAATAGCGTGAAAAATTGTGAAAAATTTCATTTTTCTAACAAATTTCTGCTTGTAAGGAAAATGATTATGCCACATAAATTAGATATTAAAAAGCATCAACAATATGTCTACTATATGATGGCAGCATTTATTAAACTCGCGTTCAATTTTTTAGGACAATAGAAAGCTTCAAAGTTTAGCAGCATTTTTCCAATTTTTCACAAGAATTTCAAAATCTGATTTTTCAAGGGACCACTTCATGTTTGAAGTGGATTTGAGGAGACTGTATGTTATGATGCCCCGCAAAACGCCCCATTTCAGAAACTGCACCCCCCAAACTGTTCAAAAGCACATCAAGAAAGTTTTTTAACCCTTTAGGTGAGTCACAGAAATAAAAGTGTGTAAGAAATTTGAAAATTTTAATGTTCTATGCAGAGATTTTATTGTAATCCAATATTTTTCATAATTATCAACCTATTACCAGAGAAATGCACCGCAATATTGATTGCCCCGTTTCTGCAGTTTATAGAAATACCCCATATGTGGCCCTATTGCGCTATTTGACGCAACCACAAGCCTCAGATATAAGGGAGCGCCTAGTGAATTTCAATGGCTCCGTTATATTTGGTCATTTCTAACTGTACCACTTCAGGTTGGCAGAGGCTCTGGGGTGCCAAAACCTAAAAAACACTCCTAAAGGGACACCATTTAGAAAACTGCACCCCTCAAGGAATGTAACAAGGGGTGCGGTGAGCATCTGGACCCCACAGGTGCTTCGCAGATTTTCAGAACAATGTGTCGTGAAAAAGGAAAAATTCTATTTTTACAAGGGGATAAAAGAAAAAAAAAGACCAAACATGTAGCGTAGTTTCTCCCGAATACGGAAATACCCCACATGTGGCGATAAAGTGCCAAGCGGGCGCAGGACGAGCCTCCAAAGGGAAGGAGCGCCAATTGACCTTTGGAAGCTGGATTTCACTGGAATAGATTTCAAGGGCCACGTCGCATTTACAGAGCCCTCGTGCTGCCAAAACACTGGACACCCCCCACAAGTGACCCCATTCTGGAAACTACACCCCTCAAGGAATCTAACAAGGGGGGCAGTGAGCATATGGACCCCACTGGTGACGGGCACAAATGTGGAACAATGTGACGTGAAAGGGAAAATTTTTATTTTTTCACTTTCACGGCACAAATGTGCCCGTCATCAAGGGGTCCATATCCTCACTGTACCCCTTGTTAGATTCCTTGAGGGGTGTAATTTCCAGAATGGGGTCACTTGTGGGGGTTTCCAGTGTTTTGGCAGCACGAGGGCTCTGTAAATGCGACATGGCGTTCATCATCCATTCTGGCCAAATCCAACCTCCAAAATCCAAATGGCGCTCCTTCCCTTCGGAGGCTTGCCCTGTGCCCACATGGCGCTTTATGTCCACATGTGGGGTATTTACAGATTCGGGGGAAATTGCTCTAAACATTTTGTGTGTTTTTTTCTCTTTTAACCCCTTGTGAAAATGAAAAATTTAAGGCTAAACCAACATTATAGTGTAAAAAGTGTAAAATTTCATTTTCACGCCACATTGCTCCACATTTGTGCCCGTCACCAGTGGGGTCCATATGCTCACTACACCCATTGTTACATTCCCTGAGGGGTGTAGTTTCCATAATGAGGTCACTTGTGGGGGGTTTCAACTGTCTTAACAACACAGGGGCCTTTTAAATGCAACAAGGCCCTCGAAATCCATTCCAGCCAAATCCAGCCTTCAAAAACCAAATGGCGCTCCTTCCCTTCGGAGGCTTACCCTGCACCCGCATGGCGCTTTATGTCCACATGTGGGGTATTAACGGACTCGGGGGAAATTGCTCTACACATTTTGTGTTTTTTTAAAAAATCTTTTAACCCCTTGTGAAAATGAAAAAAATCAAGACAAGATCAATGATTTAGTGTAAAAATTAAACATTTTTTACACTAAATGTTGGTCTAGCCTTGATTTTTTCTATTTCCACAAGGGGTTAAAAAAAAAATGCAAAATGTGTAGGGTAAATTTCCCCTGAGTACGAAAATACCCCACATGTGGGCATAATGTGCCATATGGGCACAGGGCAAGCCACCAAAGGGACAGAGCGCCATTTAGAGGCTGGAATGGAGGATGGAGGCCATGTCGCAATTACAAAGCTCCTGTGCTGCCAGGATAGTGGAAACCCCCCACAAGTGACCCCATTTTGGAAACTACACCCCATAAGGAATCTAACAAGGGGTGCAGTGAGCATATGGACCCCACTGGTGACGGGCACATATGTAGAACATGTGCCGTTAAAATAAAAAAAAAATTTTTTTCATTTTCACAGCACAAATGTGCGCATTACCAGGGGGCCATATCCCCGATGCCCATCTTGTTAGATTCCTTATGGGGCGTAGTTTCCAGAATGGGGTCACTTGTGGGGGGTTTCTACTGTCCTGGCAGCACAGAGGCTTTATAATTGCATTATGGCATCCTCTAATGGGAATGGCGGCCATACCTACTTAGCTGGGGAAAAGGGACAATTCTAATTTATTTGGGGGTATTAGGCCAATTATTAGTTTATAAGGTTGGAAATGACAGGTGTCCATCAAATTCAATCTGTGTTGATCCAGAGGAAGGCAAAAACCCCTCGTGAGGCAGACGACAGTAGCCTCATCACAGGGGAAAAATTCCTTCCCGACTCCATAATGGCGATCAGAATAATCCCCAGATCAACGTGACCCCTGAAATAGGAATAAGGGACAGAATTTAGATAATGTAGAACCCCAATGACGTGTGGTGCGCCTTGAAGCGATCCAGTATGCAGAGGCCGGGGTGATCAGGACAGGTGTCACACTGGTAAATGGTGTCCTTCCTGATCCCCGTTACCCCACACTCTGCACTTCTTCTGGGGTCTCCCTTCTCCAGTGTGGGGGACGTCACCTGGAAAATGTTGTCCTGGTGCGATACGGGGTCCCTCATATCCAGAAGCGCTGGGTCCGCTCCATGGCTGCTAAATATTAGGGCTTTATTACTGCTTCTGATATTTTCGGATCGTGCCGCAAGCTACAGTAGCTCGGGCAGCGAGGGACCGGAAGAGGGGGTGCTGGTATAAAA
The DNA here is from genome assembly GCF_027789765.1 of Dendropsophus ebraccatus. Classification (NCBI taxonomy): domain Eukaryota; kingdom Metazoa; phylum Chordata; class Amphibia; order Anura; family Hylidae; genus Dendropsophus; species Dendropsophus ebraccatus. The sequence goes on from NC_091462.1 coordinate 114,941,884, forward strand.
GTTATCCCCGTACAGGTGGTGACCTTTATCCAGCAGTGGGAAGATCAGTTCCCGAACGATCTTCCCACTAACTCGGAGGATTGGGGGGAGGGGGCATCTGGATTCGGGTGTCCCTTCCTTCATACACTAAGGGCACGTGCACACTGCGGAATGGCGAAGGTTAACCCATCGTGCATTCCGCAGCTTGCACCCACTGGCGGACTGATGGAGGCGCGTGCATCTCCACTCGTGTCAGACTTCATTCTATGCACAAGCGGATTCCGCCCTCTGTCCAAAGAATGAACGTGTTCATTCTTTGGACGGCCGACGGAGTCCGCATGTGCATAGAATGAAGTCTGACACGAGTGGAGACGCACGCGCCTCCATCAGTCCGCCAGTGGGTGCAAGCTGCGGAATGCACAAAGGGTTAACCTTCGCCATTCCGCAGTGTGCACGTGCCCTAAACCTGTAAGTGTACCCTGAGGTACTCTCACAGAGTTTGTAGAATTTTCCGCCATACCGTGATCTCTTAATGAGAAGGTACTGGCGTAAAAGACGTGTCTGGGGGGCAGTGTACGCTACGCTACCCCCAGACACGTTACTGGATGATGATGATGAGGATGAATGGAGGAAAGAAGGATCCCCCCATTCATCCTCACTGGCTGTTTCGGTGTCGGAGGCAATAATAGCGTATGCCTCCACCGCCGAAAACACCCTGGGGGGCATTTTTATATGGGGATTGGTATATGGGGTATGTAGTGTAGTGTAATGTAGTGTTTTTTACGTTTTTTTTTGACAGTAAGAAAAAATATACCTATGCCAAGAAAGGAGTTGCTGATAAATGCCGCACTTATGTGCGGTACTTATCAGCAGCCAGTGGCGGTAGGATATAGGGGGGAAAACACCCTACGCCAAAAAGGAGGAGTTGCTGATCAGCGGCGCATTTACGTGCGATGCTGATCAGCAATTAGCGGCGTTAGGGTGCATAAAAAGTAAAAAAAAAATTGGGAAAAAAACCCACTTTTTTTTAAACCTAAAGCAACTGAATAGTGTATAATATACACTGATCAGCCGCTAGGGGGCAGTAGAGAGAAGATTCCGAAGATTTCCGATTTTAGACGACGGGGGGACCCGAAGACCCGAAGATTTCCGATGTTAGAAGCCATTTCCGACGGGAACCGAATTAAGGAGAAGAGGACGCTGCGGGACCGCCGATCTTTGCTCCGGACGTCCGGATCAGGTGAGTATAGTGCACCTACACTACACACACCTGTTCTGCACCCCTCAGCTACCTAGCTGAGGGGTGCAGAACCCCGGGGGACACTTTTTTAACACTTTGATCGCTGTGATGGGCTGACCGGTACCGGCCGGCCCATCACGGCGATCGTGGGGGTGGCACCGGCGCCATTTTTGGTGGGGACACTAATGGTGACTGGTGCTGTCTCGGACAGCACCAAGCACCATTTAAATCCGGGATACCGGCCCGGAATATGTAAAAACGCTGCAATTGGCTGTTCAGATTTGAACAGCCAATCGCAGCGATTCTAGTCACGGGTGGGGGGGGGAGTAACCGTGCCCCCACCGTGAACCAGGAAGATGGCTGCTGTAAAAAACAGCAGCCAGCTTCACCGGAGCGCCGCGCGATCTCACGCGGCGCCAGTTTAAAGGAGCCACGTACCGGTACGTCATGGGTCCTTAAGAGGTTAAAAAATTTTCAAGTGTGACACTGTCCCTTTAAGGCAAATGGAATCGCTATTTAAAATCTTAGCACCTCTTCCACATGTTTTGTTGTTCTCAGGAAGAACATGGGTCTTTTTTCTTCCTGAGGACGTTGTGTAGATACAACAAAAGAACATAATCTGTAAGTAAATATCTGTCTATAGATGAAGATGTCCTTTGGTGGTATCTGACCCAGGAATAGGTGCTGCAGGGCAACAGTGCCAACCACTGAGCCATGATATGTGTGAGGCATGGTGGCTCCCAGTCGATGCTCACTGTGATCTTAGTTTGCTTTTTCGATCTTTTTGATGTTTGATTTATTGTGGCTCTTCAGAATCTCGTTGAACGTTTCCTTGTCATCACTGCTCCAAGAATCCACAATCCTCAGCAGTTTTCTCATCTTCTCCTGAGCGGTTGTCTGGCTCTCTACTGTATTGTACTGTTCTCCTGTTAGAAGGTCTTTCTCCTTAAGCTCATCCAGGACAGGCATGATATTATCCACCCTCTGTACCAGCTCTGAAAAATGTTCATCTATGAAACTCCTGGGAGGATCTCCTGCAAATATCAGAATATTATCAGCATAATGAGTGATCAGAAGTCTTCAGCTGCTCATATTAAGAGACTGTAACACTATACAATACTATATTGTTTCCAGTACACAGACAGCTCATACATAGCAGACAGTTCTTGTTTCTGCACCTTCCTTTGTGTCATCTATATTATTTCTTATACAGCCTAATAACCAGAGAGCTGTGCAGCCAGTAGTGTCAGTCTGTTGCATAGCATCCGGCTCTCCTGTACATTCAGCTGCCTCTATATTGGTGGTGATCTAGTGGTATAACACTGGAGGACATTAGATGGAGGACACAGATGATTGTGATACTAATATAACACGTTACCTTTCTGGGCGGCTTTTGCTTCTGCCAGTTCTTCTATATCTGCTGATAAAAATAATACATTTATAGACCAGACTCAAGAAACATCATCACATCATGTGACGTATAGAAACACAAGGTTCTAGGTTCTGTATCTTAGATATATTGGGTGTGGTTTTAATCCTCAGGATAACATCCACTATACATTTCATTATCTTGTCAGTCGTCCTCCATATATAATCCCTGTGATCCCTCCTGTCAGTCGTCCTTTATATATAATCCCTGTGATACCTCCTGTCAGTCATCCTCCATATATAATCCCTGTGATACCTCCTGTCAGTCGTCCTCCATATATAATCCCTGTGATACCTCTGGTCAGTCGTCCTCCATATATAATCCCTGTGATAACTCCTGTCAGTCGCCCTCCATATATAATCCCTGTGATAGCTCCTGTCAGTCGTCCTCCATATATAATCCCTGTTATACCTCCTCTGGTCAGTCGTCCTCCATATATAATCCCTGTGATAACTCCTGTCAGTCGCCCTCCATATATAATCCCTGTGATCCCTCCTGTCAGTCGTCCTCTATATATAATCCCTGTGATAGCTCCTGTCAGTCTTCCTCCATATATAATCCCTGTGATAGCTCCTGTCAGTCGTCCTCCATATATAAACCCTGTGATACCTCCTGTCAGTCGTCCTCCATATATAATCCCTGTAATACCTCCTGTCAGTCGTCCTCCACATATAATCCCTGTGATACCTCTGGTCAGTCGTCCTCCATATAAAATCCCTGTGATACCTCCTGTCAGTCGTCCTCCATATATAATCCCTGTGATACCTCCTGTCAGTCGTCCTCCATATATAATCCCTGTGATACCTCCTGTCAATCGTGCTCCATATATAATCCCTGTGATACCTCTGATTAGTCATCCTCCATATATAATCCTTGTGATACCTCCTGTCAGTCATCCTCCATATATAATCCCTGTGATACCTCCTGTCAGTCATCCTCCATATATAATCCCTGTGATACCTCCTGTCAGTCGTCCTCCATATATAATCCCTGTGATACCTCCTGTCAGTCGTCCTGCATATATAATCCCTGATACCTCTGATCAGTCATCCTCCATATATAATCCCTGTGATACCTCCTGTTAGTCGTCCATATATAATCCCTGTGATCCCTCCTGTCAGTCGTCCTTCATATATAATCCCTGTGATACCTCCTGTCAGTCGTCCTCCATATATAATCCCTGTGATACCTCCTGTCAGTCGTCCTCCATATATAATCCCTGTGATAGCTCCTGTGAGTCGTCCTCCATATATAATCCCTGTGATACCTCTGGTCAGTTGTCCTCCATATACAATCCCTGTGATACCTCCTGTCAGTCGTCCTCCATATATAATCCCTGTGATCCCTCCTGTCAGTCGTCCTCCATATATAATCCCTGTGATACCTCCTGTCAGTTGTCCTCCATATATAATCCCTGTGATACCTCCTGTCAGTCGTCCTCCATATATAATCCCTGTGATAGCTCCTGTCAGTCGTCCTCCATATATAATCCCTGTGATACCTCCTCTGGTCAGTCGTCCTCCATATATAATCCCTGTGATACCTCTGGTCAGTCGTCCTCCATATACAATCCCTGTGATACCTCCTGTCAGTCGTCCTCCATATATAATCCCTGTGATTAGTCCTGTCAGTCGTCCTCCACATATAATCCCTGTGATACCTCTGATCAGTCATCCTCCATATATAATCCCTGTGATCCCTCCTGTCAGTCGTCCTCCATATATAATCCCTGTGATAGCTCCTGTCAGTCGTCCTCCATATATAATTCCTGTGATACCTCTGGTCAGTCGTCCTCCATATATAATCCCTGTGATACATCCTGTCAGTCGTCCTCCATATATAATCCCTGTGATACCTCCTGTCAGTCGTCCTCCATATATAATCCCTGTGATACCTCTGGTCAGTCGTCCTCCATATATAATCCCTGTGATACGTCTGGTCAGTCGTCCTCCATATATAATCCCTGTGATCCCTCCTGTCAGTCGTCCTCCATATATAATCCCTGTGATATCTCCTGTCAGTCGTCCTTCATATATAAACCCCGTGATACCTCCTGTAAATCGTCCTCCATATATAATCCCTGTGATCACTCCTGTCAGTCTTCCTCCATATATAATCCCTGTGATACCTCCTGTCAGTCGTCCTCCATATATAATCCCTGTGATACCTCCTGTCAGTCGTCCTCCATATATAATCCCTGTGATACCTTCTGTCAGTCGTCCTCCATATATAATCCCTGTGATACCTCCTGTCAGTCGTCCTCCATATATAATCCCTGTGATACCTCCTGTCAGTCGTCCTCCATATATAATCCCTGTGATAGCTCCTGTCAGTCGTCCTCCATATATAATCCCTGTGATACCTCCTCTGGTCAGTCGTCCTCCATATATAATCCCTGTGATTAGTCCTGTCAGTCGTCCTCCATATACAATCCCTGTGATACCTCCTGTCAGTCGTCCTCCATATATAATCCCTGTGATTAGTCCTGTCAGTCGTCCTCCACATATAATCCCTGTGATACCTCTGATCAGTCATCCTCCATATATAATCCCTGTGATCCCTCCTGTCAGTCGTCCTCCATATATAATCCCTGTGATAGCTCCTGTCAGTCGTCCTCCATATATAATTCCTGTGATACCTCTGGTCAGTCGTCCTCCATATATAATCCCTGTGATACATCCTGTCAGTCGTCCTCCATATATAATCCCTGTGATACCTCCTGTCAGTCGTCCTCCATATATAATCCGTGTGATACCTCTGGTCAGTCGTCCTCCATATATAATCCCTGTGATACGTCTGGTCAGTCGTCCTCCATATATAATCCCTGTGATCCCTCCTGTCAGTCGTCCTCCATATATAATCCCTGTGATATCTCCTGTCAGTCGTCCTTCATATATAAACCCCGTGATACCTCCTGTAAATCGTCCTCCATATATAATCCCTGTGATCACTCCTGTCAGTCTTCCTCCATATATAATCCCTGTGATACCTCCTGTCAGTCGTCCTCCATATATAATCCCTGTGATACCTCCTGTCAGTCGTCCTCCATATATAATCCCTGTGATACCTTCTGTCAGTCGTCCTCCATATATAATCCCTGTGATACCTCCTGTCAGTCGTCCTCCATATATAATCCCTGTGATACCTTCTGTCAGTCGTCCTCCATATATAATCCCTGTGATACCTTCTGTCAGTCGTCCTCCATATATAATCCCTGTGATACCTCCTGTCAGATGTCCTCCATATATAATCCCTGTGATACCTCCTGTCAGTCGTCCTCCATATATAAACCCTGTGATACCTTCTGTCAGTCGTCCTCCATATATAATCCCTGTGATACCTCCTGTCAGTCGTCCTTCATATATAATCCCTGTGATACCTCCTGTAAATCGTCCTCCATATATAATCCCTGTGATACCTCTGGTCAGTCGTCCTCCATATATAATCCCTGTGATACCTCCTGTCAATCGTCCTCCATATATAATCCCTGTGATACCTCTGGTCAGTCGTCCTCTATATATAATCCCTGTGATACCTCCTGTCAGACGTCCCCTATATATAATCTCTGTGATACCTCCTGTCAGACGTCCCCTATATATAATCCCTGTGATACCTCCTGTCAGGCGTCCTCCATATATAATCCCTGTGATACCTCCTGTCAGTCATCCTCCATATATAATCCCTGTGATAACTCCTGTCAGTCGTGCTCCATATATAATCCCTGTGATACCTCCTGTCAGTCGTCCTCCATATATAATCCCTGTGATACCTCCTGTCAGTCGTCCTTCATATATATTCCCTGTGATACCTCTGGTCAGTCATCCTCCATATATAATCCCTGTGATACCTCCTCTGGTCAGTCGTCCTCCATATATAAACCCTGTGATACCTCCTGTCAGGCGTCCTCCATATATAATCCCTGTGATACCTCCTGTCAGTCATCCTCCATATATAAACACTGTGATACCTCCTGTCAGTCGTCCTCCATATATAATCCCTGTGATACCTCCAGTCAGTCGTCCTCTATATATAATCCCTGTGATACCTCCTGTCAGTCGTCCTCCATATATAAACCCTGTGATACCTCCTGTCAGTCGACCTCCATATATAACCCTTGTGATACCTCCTGTCAGTCGTCCTCCATATATAAACCCTGTGATACCTCCTGTCAGTCGACCTCCATATATAACCCTTGTGATACCTCCTGTCAGTCGTCCTCCATATATAACCCTTGTGATACCTCCTGTCAGTCGTCCTTCATATATAAACCCTGTGATACCTCCTGTAAATCGTCCTCCATATATAATCCCTGTGATACCTTTGGTCAGTCGTCCTCCATATATAATCCCTGTGATACATCCTGTCAGTCGTCCTCCATATATAATCCCTGTGATACCTCCTGTCAGTCGTCCTCCATATAAAATCCCTGTGATACCTCTGATCAGTCGTCCTCCATATATAATCTCTGTGATACCTCTGGTCAGTCGTCCTCCATATATAATCCCTGTGATCCCTCCTGTCAGTCGTCCTCCATATATAATCCCTGTGATACCTCCTGTCAGTCGTCTTTCATATATAAACCCTGTGATACCTCCTGTAAATCGTCCTCCATATATAATCCCTGTGATACCTCTGATCAGTCGTCCTCCATATATAATCCCTGTGATACCTCTGGTCAGTCGTCCTCCATATATAATCCCTGTGATACATCCTGTCAGTCGTCCTCCATATATAATCCCTGTGATACCTCCTGTCAGTCGTCCTCCATATATTAACACTGTGATACCTCCTGTCAGGCGTCCTCCATATATAATCCTTGTGATACCTCCGGTCAGTCGTCCTCTATATATAATCCCTGTGATACCTCCTGTCAGGCGTCCTCCATATATAAACTCTGTGATACCTCCTGTCAGGCGTCCTCCATATATAATCCCTGTGATACCTCCTGTCAGTCGTCCTCCATATATAAACACTGTGATACCTCCTGTCAGTCGTCCTCCATATATAATCCCTGTGATACCTCCAGTCAGTCGTCCTCTATATATAATCCCTGTGATACATCCAGTCAGTCGTCCTCCATATATAAACACTGTGATACCTCCTGTCAGTCGTCCTCCATATATAATCCCTGTGATACCTCCTGTCAGGCGTCCTCCATATAAAATCCCTGTGATACCTCCTGTCAGTCGTCCTCCATATATAATCCCTGTGATACCTCCTCTGGTCAGTCATCCTCCATATATAATCCCTGTGATACCTCCTGTCAGTCGTCCTCCATATATAATCCCTGTGATACCTCCTGTCAGTTGTCCTCCATATATAAACCCTGAAATACCTCCTGTCAGGCGTCCTTCATATATATACCCTGTGATACCTCCTGTAAATCGTCCTCCATATATAATTCCTGTGATACCTCTGGTCAGTCGCCCTCCATATATAATCCCTGTGATACCTCCTGTAAATCGTCCTCCATATATAATCCCTGTGATACCTCTGGTCAGTCGTCCTCCATATATAATCTCCGTGATACATCCTGTCAGTCGTCCTCCATATATAAACCCTGTGATACCTCCTGTCAGTCGTCCTCCATATATAATCCCTGTGATACCTCTGATCAGTCATCCTCCATATATAATCCCTGTGATACCTCCTGTTAGTCGTCCATATATAATCCCGGTGATACCTCCTGTCAATCGTCCTCCATATATAATCCCTGTGATCCCTCCTGTCAGTCTTCCTCCATATATAATCCCTGTGATACCTCCTGTCAGATGTCCTCCATATATAATCCCTGTGATACCTCCTGTCAGTCGTCCTCCATATATAAACCCTGTGATACCTTCTGTCAGTCGTCCTCCATATATAATCCCTGTGATACCTCCTGTCAGTCGTCCTTCATATATAATCCCTGTGATACCTCCTGTCAGTCGTCCTCCATATATAATCCCTGTGATCCCTTCTGTCAGTCTTCCTCCATATATAATCCCTGTGATACCTCCTCTCAGTCGTCCTCCATATATAAACCCTGTGATACCTTCTGTCAGTCGTCCTCCATATATAATCTCTGTGATACCTCTGGTCAGTCGTCCTCCATATATAATCCCTGTGATACCTCCTGTCAGTCGTCCTCCATATATAAACACTGTGATACTTCCTGTCAATCGTCCTCCATATATAATCCCTGTGATACCTCTGGTCAGTCGTCCTCTATATATAATCCCTGTGATACCTCCTGTCAGACGTCCCCTATATATAATCTCTGTGATACCTCCTGTCAGACGTCCTCCATATATAATCCCTGTGATACCTCCTGTCAGGCGTCCTCCATATATAATCCCTGTGATACCTCCTGTCAGTCATCCTCCATATATAATCCCTGTGATAACTCCTGTCAGTCGTGCTCCATATATAATCCCTGTGATACATCCTGTCAGTCGTCCTCCATATATAATCCCTGTGATACCTCCTGTCAGTCGTCCTCCATATATAATCCCTGTGATACGTCCTGTCAGTCGTCCTTCATATATATTCCCTGTGATACCTCTGGTCAGTCATCCTCCATATATAATCCCTGTGATACCTCCTGTCAGTCGTCCTCCATATATAATCCCTGTGATACCTCCTGTCAGTCGTCCTCCATATATTAACACTGTGATACCTCCTGTCATTTGTCCTCTATATATAATCCCTGTGATACCTTCTCCGGTCAGTCATCCTCCATATATAATCCCTGTGATAGGTCCTGTCAGTCGTCCTCCATATATAAACCCTGTGATACCTCCTGTCAGGCGTCCTCCATATATAATCCCTGTGATACCTCCTGTCAGGCGTCCTCCATATATAAACTCTGTGATACCTCCTGTCAGGCGTCCTCCATATATAATCCCTGTGATAGCTCCTGTCAGTCGTCCTCCATATATAAACCCTGTGATACCTCCAGTCAGTCGTCCTCTATATATAATCCTTGTGATACCTCCTGTCAGTCGTCCTCCATATATAAACACTGTGATACCTCTGGTCAGTCGTCCTCCATATATAATCCCTGTGATACCTCCTGTCAGTCGTCCTCCATATATAATCCCTGTGATACCTCTGGTCAGTCGTCCTCCATATATAATCCCTGTGATACCTCTGGTCAGTCGTCCTCCATATATAATCCCTGTGATACCTCCTGTCAGTCGTCCTCCATATATAATCCCTGTGATACATCCTGTCAGTCGTCCTCCATATATTAACACTGTGATACATCCTGTCAGTCGTCCTCCATATATAATCCTTGTGATACCTCTGGTCAGTCGTCCTCCATATATAATCCCTGTGATACCTCCTGTCAGTCGTCCTCCATATATAATCCCTGTGATACATCCTGTCAGTCGTCCTCCATATATAATCCTTGTGATACCTCTGGTCAGTCGTCCTCCATATATAATCCCTGTGATACCTCCTGTCAGTCATCCTCTATATATAATCCCTGTGATACCTCCAGTCAGTCGTCCTCTATATATAATCCCTGTGATACCTCCTGTCAGTCGTCCTTCATATATAATCCCTGTGATACCTCCTGTAAATCGTCCTCCATATATAATCCCTGTGATACCTCTGGTCAGTCGTCCTCCATATATAATCCCTGTGATACCTCCTGTCAGTCGTCCTCCATATATTAACACTGTGATACCTCCTGTCAGTCGTCCTCTATATATAATCCCTGTGATACCTCCTGTCAGTCGTCCTCTATATATAATCCCTGTGATACCTCCTCTGGTCCGTCATCCTCCATATATAATCCCTGTGATACCTCCTCTGGTCAGTCGTCCTCCATATATAATCCCTGTGATAGCTCCTGTCAGTCGTCCTCCATATATAAACCCTGTGATACCTCCTGTCAGGCGTCCTCCATATATAATCCCTGTGATACCTCCTGTCAGTCATCCTCCATATATAAACACTGTGATACCTCCTGTCAGTCGTCCTCCATATATAATCCCTGTGATACCTCCAGTCAGTCGTCCTCTATATATAATCCCTGTTATACCTCCTGTCAGTCGTCCTCCATATATAAACCCTGTGATACCTTCTGTCAGTCGTCCTCCATATATAATCCCTGTGATACCTCCTGTCAGTCGTCCTTCATATATAATCCCTGTGGTACCTCCTGTAAATCGTCCTCCATATATAATCCCTGTGATACCTCTGGTCAGTCGTCCTCCATATATAATCCCTGTGATACCTCCTGTCAGTCATCCTCCATATATAAACACTGTGATACTTCCTGTCAATCGTCCTCCATATATAATCCCTGTGATACCTCCTGTCAGTCGTCCTCCATATATAATCCCTGTGATACCTCCTCTGGTCAGTCGTGCTCCATATATAATCCCTGTGATACCTCCTGTCAGTCGTCCTCCATATATAATCCCTGTGATACCTCCTGTCAGTCGTCCTCTATATATAATCCCTGTGATACCTCCTGTCAGACGTCCCCTATATATAATCTCTGTGATACCTCCTGTCAGACGTCCCCTATATATAATCCCTGTGATACCTCCTGTCAGGCGTCCTCCATATATAATCCCTGTGATACCTCCTGTCAGTCATCCTCCATATATAATCCCTGTGATAACTCCTGTCAGTCGTGCTTCATATATAATCCCTGTGATACCTCCTGTCAGTCGTCCTCCATATATAATCCCTGTGATACCTCCTGTCAGTCGTCCTTCATATATATTCCCTGTGATACCTCTGGTCAGTCATCCTCCATATATAATCCCTGTGATACCTCCTGTCAGTCTTCCTCCATATATAATCCCTGTGATACCTCCTGTCAGTCGTCCTCCATATATTAACACTGTGATACCTCCTGTCAGTCGTCCTCTATATATAATCCCTGTGATACCTCCTGTCAGTCGTCCTCTATATATAATCCCTGTAATACCTCCTCTGGTCAGTCATCCTCCATATATAATCCCTGTGATACCTCCTCTGGTCAGTCGTCCTCCATATATAATCCCTGTGATAGCTCCTGTCAGTCGTCCTCCATATATAAACCCTGTGATACCTCCTGTCAGGCATCCTCCATATATAATCCCTGTGATACCTCCTGTCAGTCATCCTCCATATATAAACACTGTGATACCTCCTGTCAGTCGTCCTCCATATATAATCCCTGTGATACCTCCAGTCAGTCGTCCTCTATATATAATCCCTGTGATACCTCCTGTCAGTCGTCCTCCATATATAAACCCTGTGATACCTCCTGTCAGTCGTCCTCCATATATAATCTCTGTGATACCTCCTGTCAGGCGTCCTCCATATATAATCCCTGTGATACCTCCTGTCAATCATCCTACATATATAATCCCTGTGATACCTCCTGTCAGTTGTCCTCCATATATAAACCCTGTGATACCTCCTGTCAGTCGTCCTCCATATATAATCCCTGTGATACATCCTGTCAGTCGTCCTACATATATAATCCCTGTGATACCTCCTGTCAGTCGTCCTCCATATATAATCCCTGTGATACCTCTGATCAGTCGTCCTCCATATATAATCCCTGTGATACCTCTGGTCAGTCGTCCTCCATATATAATCCCTGTGATCCCTCCTGTCAGTCGTCCTCCATATATAATCCCTGTGATACCTCCTGTCAGTCGTCCTTCATATATAAACCCTGTGATACCTCCTGTAAATCGTCCTCCATATATAATCCCTGTGATACCTCTGGTCAGTCGTCCTCCATATATAATCCCTGTGATACCTCTGGTCAGTCGTCCTCCATATATAATCCCTGTGATACATCCTGTCAGTCGTCCTCCATATATAATCCCTGTGATACCTCCTGTCAGTCATCCTCTATATATAATCCCTGTGATACCTCTGGTTAGTCGTCCTCCATATATAATCCCTGTGATACCTCCTGTCAGTCGTCCTTCATATATAAACCCTGTGATACCTCCTGTAAATCGTCCTCCATATATAATCCCTGTGATAAGTCCTGTCAGTCGTCCTCCATATATAATCCCTGTGATACCTCCTGTCAGTCGTCCTCCATATATAATCCCTGTGATACCTCCTGTCAGTCGTCCTCCATATATAATCCCTGTAATACCTCTGGTCAGTCGTCCTCTATATATAATCCCTGTGATACCTCCTGTCAGACGGTCCCTATATATAATCCCTGTGATACCTCCTGTCAGGCGTCCTCCATATATAATCCCTGTGATATCTCCTGTCAGTCGTCCTTCATATATAAACCCTGTGATACCTCCTGTCAGTCGTCCTTCCTATATAATCCCTGTGATACCTCTGGTCAGTCATCCTCCATATATAATCCCTGTGATACCTCCTGTCAGTCGTCCTCCATATATAATCCCGGTGATACCTCCTGTCAGTCGTCCTCCATATATTAACACTGTGATACCTCCTGTCAGGCGTCCTCCATATATAATCCTTGTGATACCTCCGGTCAGTCGTCCTCTATATATAATCCCTGTGATACCTCCTGTCAGGCGTCCTCCATATATAAACCCTGTGATACCTCCTGTCAGGCGTCCTCCATATATAATCCCTGTGATACCTCCTGTCAGTTGTCCTCCATATATAAACACTGTGATACCTCCTGTCAGTCGTCCTCCATATATAATCCCTGTGATACCTCCAGTCAGTCGTCCTCTATATATAATCCTTGTGATACCTCCTGTCAGTCGTCCTCCATATATAAACACTGTGATACCTCTGGTCAGTCGTCCTCCATATATAATCCCTGTGATACCTCCTGTCAGTCGTCCTCCATATATAATCCCTGTGATACCTCTGGTCAGTCGTCCTCCATATATAATCCCTGTGATACCTCTGGTCAGTCGTCCTCCATAAATAAACCCTGTGATACCTCCTGTCAGGCGTCCTCCATATATAATCCCTGTGATATCTCCTGTCAGTCGTCCTTCATATATAATCCCTGTGATACCTCTGGTCAGTCATCCTCCATATATAATCCCTGTGATACCTCCTGTCAGTCGTCCTCCATATATAATCCCTGTGATACCTCCTGTCAGTCGTCCTCCATATATTAACACTGTGATACATCCTGTCAGTCGTCCTCCATATATAATCCTTGTGATACCTCTGGTCAGTCGTCCTCCATATATAATCCCTGTGATACCTCCTGTCAGTCGTCCTCCATATATAATCCCTGTGATACATCCTGTCAGTCGTCCTCCATATATAATCCCTGTGATACCTCCTGTCAGTCGTCCTCCATATATAATCCCTGTGATACCTCTGATCAGTCGTCCTCCATATATAATCCCTGTGATACCTCTGGTCAGTCGTCCTCCATATATAATCCCTGTGATCCCTCCTGTCAGTCGTCCTTCATATATAAACCCTGTGATACCTCCAGTAAATCGTCCTCCATATATAATTCCTGTGATACCTCTGGTCAGTCGTCCTCCATATATAATCCCTGTGATACATCCTGTCAGTCGTCCTCCATATATAATCCCTGTGATACCTCTTGTCAGTCATCCTCCATATATAATCCCTGTGATACCTCTGGTTAGTCGTCCTCCATATATAATCCCTGTGATACCTCCTGTCAGTCGTCCTCCATATATAATCCCTGTGATACCTCCTGTCAGTCGTCCTCCATATATAATCCCTGTGATACCTCTGGTCAGTCGTCCTCCATATATAATCCCTGTGATACCTCTGGTCAGTCGTCCTCTATATATAATCCCTGTGATACCTCCTGTCAGACGTCCCCTATATATAATCCCTGTGATACCTCCTGTCAGGCGTCCTCCATATATAATCCCTGTGATATCTCCTGTCAGTCGTCCTTCATATATAAACCCTGTGATACCTCCTGTCAGACGTCCTTCATATATAATCCCTGTGATACCTCTGGTCAGTCATCCTCCATATATAATCCCTGTGATACCTCCTGTCAATCGTCCTCCATATATAATCCCGGTGATACCTCCTGTCAGTCGTCCTCCATATATTAACACTGTGATACCTCCTGTCAGGCGTCCTCCATATATAATCCTTGTGATAACTCCGGTCAGTCGTCCTCTATATATAATCCCTGTGATACCTCCTGTCAGGCGTCCTCCATATATAAACCCTGTGATACCTCCTTTCAGGCGTCCTCCATATATAATCCCTGTGATACCTCCTGTCAGTCGTCCTGCATATATAATCCCTGATACCTCTGATCAGTCATCCTCCATATATAATCCCTGTGATACCTCCTGTTAGTCGTCCATATATAATCCCTGTGATCCCTCCTGTCAGTCGTCCTTCATATATAATCCCTGTGATACCTCCTGTCAGTCGTCCTCCATATATAATCCCTGTGATACCTCCTGTCAGTCGTCCTCCATATATAATCCCTGTGATAGCTCCTGTGAGTCGTCCTCCATATATAATCCCTGTGATACCTCCTCTGGTCAGTCGTCCTCCATATATAATCCCTGTGATACCTCTGGTCAGTTGTCCTCCATATACAATCCCTGTGATACCTCCTGTCAGTCGTCCTCCATATATAATCCCTGTGATACCTCCTGTCAGTCGTCCTCCATATATAATCCCTGTGATACCTCCTGTCAGTTGTCCTCCATATATAATCCCTGTGATACCTCCTGTCAGTCGTCCTCCATATATAATCCCTGTGATAGCTCCTGTCAGTCGTCCTCCATATATAATCCCTGTGATACCTCCTCTGGTCAGTCGTCCTCCATATATAATCCCTGTGATACCTCTGGTCAGTCGTCCTCCATATACAATCCCTGTGATACCTCCTGTCAGTCGTCCTCCATATATAATCCCTGTGATTAGTCCTGTCAGTCGTCCTCCATATATAATCCCTGTGATACCTCTGATCAGTCATCCTCCATATATAATCCCTGTGATCCCTCCTGTCAGTCGTCCTCCATATATAATCCCTGTGATAGCTCCTGTCAGTCGTCCTCCATATATAATTCCTGTGATACCTCTGGTCAGTCGTCCTCCATATATAATCCCTGTGATACATCCTGTCAGTCGTCCTCCATATATAATCCCTGTGATACCTCCTGTCAGTCGTCCTCCATATATAATCCCTGTGATACCTCTGGTCAGTCGTCCTCCATATATAATCCCTGTGATACGTCTGGTCAGTCGTCCTCCATATATAATCCCTGTGATCCCTCCTGTCAGTCGTCCTCCATATATAATCCCTGTGATATCTCCTGTCAGTCGTCCTTCATATATAAACCCCGTGATACCTCCTGTAAATCGTCCTCCATATATAATCCCTGTGATCACTCCTGTCAGTCTTCCTCCATATATAATCCCTGTGATACCTTCTGTCAGATGTCCTCCATATATAATCCCTGTGATACCTCCTGTCAGTCGTCCTCCATATATAAACCCTGTGATACCTTCTGTCAGTCGTCCTCCATATATAATCCCTGTGATACCTCCTGTCAGTCGTCCTTCATATATAATCCCTGTGATACCTCCTGTAAATCGTCCTCCATATATAATCCCTGTGATACCTCTGGTCAGTCGTCCTCCATATATAATCCCTGTGATACCTCCTGTCAATCGTCCTCCATATATAATCCCTGTGATACCTCTGGTCAGTCGTCCTCTATATATAATCCCTGTGATACCTCCTGTCAGACGTCCCTATATATAATCTCTGTGATACCTCCTGTCAGACGTCCCCTATATATAATCCCTGTGATACCTCCTGTCAGGCGTCCTCCATATATAATCCCTGTGATACCTCCTGTCAGTCATCCTCCATATATAATCCCTGTGATAACTCCTGTCAGTCGTGCTCCATATATAATCCCTGTGATACCTCCTGTCAGTCGTCCTTCATATATATTCCCTGTGATACCTCTGGTCAGTCATCCTCCATATATAATCCCTGTAATACCTCCTCTGGTCAGTCGTCCTCCATATATAAACCCTGTGATACCTCCTGTCAGGCGTCCTCCATATATAATCCCTGTGATACCTCCTGTCAGTCATCCTCCATATATAAACACTGTGATACCTCCTGTCAGTCGTCCTCCATATATAATCCCTGTGATACCTCCAGTCAGTCGTCCTCTATATATAATCCCTGTGATACCTCCTGTCAGTCGTCCTCCATATATAAACCCTGTGATACCTCCTGTCAGTCGTCCTCCATATATAACCCTTGTGATACCTCCTGTCAGTCGTCCTCCATATATAAACCCTGTGATACCTCCTGTCAGGCGTCCTTCATATATAAACCCTGTGATACCTCCTGTAAATCGTCCTCCATATATAATCCCTGTGATACCTCTGGTCAGTCGTCCTCCATATAAAATCCCTGTGATACATCCTGTCAGTCGTCCTCCATATATAATCCCTGTGATACCTCCTGTCAGTCGTCCTCCATATAAAATCCCTGTGATACCTCTGATCAGTCGTCCTCCATATATAATCTCTGTGATACCTTTGGTCAGTCGTCCTCCATATATAATCCCTGTGATCCCTCCTGTCAGTCGTCCTCCATATATAATCCCTGTGATACCTCCTGTCAGTCGTCCTTCATATATAAACCCTGTGATACCTCCTGTAAATCGTCCTCCATATATAATCCCTGTGATACCTCTGATCAGTCGTCCTCCATATATAATCCCTGTGATACCTCTGGTCAGTCGTCCTCCATATATAATCCCTGTGATACATCCTGTCAGTCGTCCTCCATATATAATCCCTGTGATACCTCCTGTCAGTCATCCTCCATATATAATCCCTCTGATACCTCTGGTTAGTCGTCCTCCATATATAATCCCTGTGATACCTCCTGTCAGTCGTCCTCCATATATTAACACTGTGATACCTCCTGTCAGGCGTCCTCCATATATAATCCTTGTGATACCTCCGGTCAGTCGTCCTCTATATATAATCCCTGTGATACCTCCTGTCAGGCGTCCTCCATATATAAACTCTGTGATACCTCCTGTCAGGCGTCCTCCATATATAATCCCTGTGATACCTCCTGTCAGTCGTCCTCCATATATAAACACTGTGATACCACCTGTCAGTCGTCCTCCATATATAATCCCTGTGATACCTCCAGTCAGTCGTCCTCTATATATAATCCCTGTGATACATCCAGTCAGTCGTCCTCCATATATAAACACTGTGATACCTCCTGTCAGTCGTCCTCCATATATAATCCCTGTGATACCTCCTGTCAGTCATCCTCCATATATAATCCCTGTGATACCTCCTGTCAGTCGTCCTCCATATATAATCCCTGTGATACCTCCTGTCAGTTGTCCTCCATATATAAACCCTGAAATACCTCCTGTCAGGCGTCCTTCATATATATACCCTGTGATACCTCCTGTAAATCGTCCTCCATATATAATTCCTGTGATACCTCTGGTCAGTCGCCCTCCATATATAATCCCTGTGATACCTCCTGTAAATCGTCCTCCATATATAATCCCTGTGATACCTCTGGTCAGTCGTCCTCCATATATAATCTCCGTGATACATCCTGTCAGTCGTCCTCCATATATAATCCCTGTGATACCTCCTGTCAGTCGTCCTCCATATATAAACCCTGTGATACCTCCTGTCAGTCGTCCTCCATATATAATCCCTGTGATACCTCTGATCAGTCATCCTCCATATATAATCCCTGTGATACCTCCTGTTAGTCGTCCATATATAATCCCTGTGATCCCTCCTG
Organism: Dendropsophus ebraccatus; assembly: GCF_027789765.1. Classification (NCBI taxonomy): domain Eukaryota; kingdom Metazoa; phylum Chordata; class Amphibia; order Anura; family Hylidae; genus Dendropsophus; species Dendropsophus ebraccatus. The sequence continues at coordinate 114,960,262 of NC_091462.1, forward strand.
TCAATCGTCCTCCATATATAATCCCTGTGATCCCTCCTGTCAGTCTTCCTCCATATATAATCCCTGTGATACCTCCTGTCAGATGTCCTCCATATATAATCCCTGTGATACCTCCTGTCAGTCGTCCTCCATATATAAACCCTGTGATACCTCCTGTCAGTCGTCCTCCATATATAATCCCTGTGATACCTCCTGTCAGTCGTCCTTCATATATAATCCCTGTGATACCTCCTGTCAGTCGTCCTCCATATATAATCCCTGTGATCCCTTCTGTCAGTCTTCCTCCATATATAATCTTTGTGATACCTCTGGTCAGTCGTCCTCCATATATAATCCCTGTGATACCTCCTGTCAGTCGTCCTCCATATATAAACACTGTGATACTTCCTGTCAATCGTCCTCCATATATAATCCCTGTGATACCTCTGGTCAGTCGTCCTCTATATATAATCCCTGTGATACCTCCTGTCAGACGTCCCCTATATATAATCTCTGTGATACCTCCTGTCAGACGTCCCCTATATATAATCCCTGTGATACCTCCTGTCAGGCGTCCTCCATATATAATCCCTGTGATACCTCCTGTCAGTCATCCTCCATATATAATCCCTGTGATAACTCCTGTCAGTCGTGCTCCATATATAATCCCTGTGATACATCCTGTCAGTCGTCCTCCATATATAATCCCTGTGATACCTCCTGTCAGTCGTCCTCCATATATAATCCCTGTGATACGTCCTGTCAGTCGTCCTTCATATATATTCCCTGTGATACCTCTGGTCAGTCATCCTCCATATATAATCCCTGTGATACCTCCTGTCAGTCGTCCTCCATATATAATCCCTGTGATACCTCCTGTCAGTCGTCCTCCATATATTAACACTGTGATACCTCCTGTCATTTGTCCTCTATATATAATCCCTGTGATACCTCCTGTCAGTCGTCCTCTATATATAATCCCTGTGATACCTTCTCCGGTCAGTCATCCTCCATATATAATCCCTGTGATAGGTCCTGTCAGTCGTCCTCCATATATAAACCCTGTGATACCTCCTGTCAGGCGTCCTCCATATATAATCCCTGTGATACCTCCTGTCAAGCGTCCTCCATATATAAACTCTGTGATACCTCCTGTCAGGCGTCCTCCATATATAATCCCTGTGATAGCTCCTGTCAGTCGTCCTCCATATATAAACCCTGTGATACCTCCAGTCAGTCGTCCTCTATATATAATCCTTGTGATACCTCCTGTCAGTCGTCCTCCATATATAAACACTGTGATACCTCTGGTCAGTCGTCCTCCATATATAATCCCTGTGATACCTCCTGTCAGTCGTCCTCCATATATAATCCCTGTGATACCTCTGGTCAGTCGTCCTCCATATATAATCCCTGTGATACCTCTGGTCAGTCGTCCTCCATATATAATCCCTGTGATACCTCCTGTCAGTCGTCCTCCATATATAATCCCTGTGATACATCCTTTCAGTCGTCCTCCATATATTAACACTGTGATACATCCTGTCAGTCGTCCTCCATATATAATCCTTGTGATACCTCTGGTCAGTCGTCCTCCATATATAATCCCTGTGATACCTCCTGTCAGTCGTCCTCCATATATAATCCCTGTGATACATCCTGTCAGTCGTCCTCCATATATAATCCTTGTGATACCTCTGGTCAGTCGTCCTCCATATATAATCCCTGTGATACCTCCTGTCAGTCATCCTCTATATATAATCCCTGTGATACCTCCAGTCAGTCGTCCTCTATATATAATCCCTGTGATACCTCCTGTCAGTCGTCCTTCATATATAATCCCTGTGATACCTCCTGTAAATCGTCCTCCATATATAATCCCTGTGATACCTCTGGTCAGTCGTCCTCCATATATAATCCCTGTGATACCTCCTGTCAGTCGTCCTCTATATATAATCCCTGTGATACCTCCTGTCAGTCGTCCTCTATATATAATCCCTGTGATACCTCCTCTGGTCAGTCGTCCTCCATATATAATCCCTGTGATAGCTCCTGTCAGTCGTCCTCCATATATAAACCCTGTGATACCTCCTGTCCGGCGTCCTCCATATATAATCCCTGTGATACCTCCTGTCAGTCATCCTCCATATATAAACACTGTGATACCTCCTGTCAGTCGTCCTCCATATATAATCCCTGTGATACCTCCAGTCAGTCGTCCTCTATATATAATCCCTGTTATACCTCCTGTCAGTCGTCCTCCATATATAAACCCTGTGATACCTTCTGTCAGTCGTCCTCCATATATAATCCCTGTGATACCTCCTGTCAGTCGTCCTTCATATATAATCCCTGTGGTACCTCCTGTAAATCGTCCTCCATATATAATCCCTGTGATACCTCTGGTCAGTCGTCCTCCATATATAATCCCTGTGATACCTCCTGTCAGTCATCCTCCATTTATAAACACTGTGATACTTCCTGTCAATCGTCCTCCATATATAATCCCTGTGATACCTCCTGTCAGTCGTCCTCCATATATAATCCCTGTGATACCTCCTCTGGTCAGTCGTGCTCCATATATAATCCCTGTGATACCTCCTATCAGTCGTCCTCCATATATAATCCCTGTGATACCTCCTGTCAGTCGTCCTCTATATATAATCCCTGTGATACCTCCTGTCAGACGTCCCCTATATATAATCTCTGTGATACCTCCTGTCAGACGTCCCCTATATATAATCCCTGTGATACCTCCTGTCAGGCGTCCTCCATATATAATCCCTGTGATACCTCCTGTCAGTCATCCTCCATATATAATCCCTGTGATAACTCCTGTCAGTCGTGCTTCATATATAATCCCTGTGATACCTCCTGTCAGTCGTCCTCCATATATAATCCCTGTGATACCTCCTGTCAGTCGTCCTTCATATATATTCCCTGTGATACCTCTGGTCAGTCATCCTCCATATATAATCCCTGTGATACCTCCTGTCAGTCTTCCTCCATATATAATCCCTGTGATACCTCCTGTCAGTCGTCCTCCATATATTAACACTGTGATACCTCCTGTCAGTCGTCCTCTATATATAATCCCTGTGATACCTCCTGTCAGTCGTCCTCTATATATAATCCCTATAATACCTCCTCTGGTCAGTCATCCTCCATATATAATCCCTGTGATACCTCCTCTGGTCAGTCGTCCTCCATATATAATCCCTGTGATAGCTCCTGTCAGTCGTCCTCCATATATAAACCCTGTGATACCTCCTGTCAGGCATCCTCCATATATAATCCCTGTGATACCTCCTGTCAGTCATCCTCCATATATAAACACTGTGATACCTCCTGTCAGTCGTCCTCCATATATAATCCCTGTGATACCTCCAGTCAGTCGTCCTCTATATATAATCCCTGTGATACCTCCTGTCAGTCGTCCTCCATATATAAACCCTGTGATACCTCCTGTCAGTCGTCCTCCATATATAATCTCTGAGATACCTCCTGTCAGGCGTCCTCCATATATAATCCCTGTGATACCTCCTGTCAATCATCCTACATATATAATCCCTGTGATACCTCCTGTCAGTTGTCCTCCATATATAAACCCTGTGATACCTCCTGTCAGGCGTCCTTCATATATAAACCCTGTGATACCTCCTGTAAATCGTCCTCCATATATAATCCCTGTGATACCTCTGGTCAGTCGTCCTCCATATATAATCCCTGTGATACATCCTGTCAGTCGTCCTCCATATATAATCCCTGTGATACCTCCTCTGGTCAGTCGTCCTCCATATATAATCCCTGTGATACCTCCTGTCAGTCGTCCTCCATATATAATCCCTGTGATACCTCTGATCAGTCGTCCTCCATATATAATCCCTGTGATACCTCTGGTCAGTCGTCCTCCATATATAATCCCTGTGATCCCTCCTGTCAGTCGTCCTCCATATATAATCCCTGTGATACCTCCTGTCAGTCGTCCTTCATATATAAACCCTGTGATACCTCCTGTAAATCGTCCTCCATATATAATCCCTGTGATACCTCTGGTCAGTCGTCCTCCATATATAATCCCTGTGATACCTCTGGTCAGTCGTCCTCCATATATAATCCCTGTGATACATCCTGTCAGTCGTCCTCCATATATAATCCCTGTGATACCTCCTGTCAGTCATCCTCTATATATAATCCCTGTGATACCTCTGGTTAGTCGTCCTCCATATATAATCCCTGTGATACCTCCTGTCAGTCGTCCTTCATATATAAACCCTGTGATACCTCCTGTAAATCGTCCTCCATATATAATCCCTGTGATACCTCCTGTCAGTCGTCCTCCATATATAATCCCTGTGATACCTCCTGTCAGTCGTCCTCCATATATAATCCCTGTGATACCTCCTGTCAGTCGTCCTCCATATATAATCCCTGTAATACCTCTGGTCAGTCGTCCTCTATATAGAATCCCTGTGATACCTCCTGTCAGACGGTCCCTATATATAATCCCTGTGATACCTCCTGTCAGGCGTCCTCCATATATAATCCCTGTGATATCTCCTGTCAGTCGTCCTTCATATATAAACCCTGTGATACCTCCTGTCAGTCGTCCTTCCTATATAATCCCTGTGATACCTCTGGTCAGTCATCCTCCATATATAATCCCTGTGATACCTCCTGTCAGTCGTCCTCCATATATAATCCCGGTGATACCTCCTGTCAGTCGTCCTCCATATATTAACACTGTGATACCTCCTGTCAGGCGTCCTCCATATATAATCCTTGTGATACCTCCGGTCAGTCGTCCTCTATATATAATCCCTGTGATACCTCCTGTCAGGCGTCCTCCATATATAAACCCTGTGATACCTCCTGTCAGGCGTCCTCCATATATAATCCCTGTGATACCTCCTGTCAGTTGTCCTCCATATATAAACACTGTGATACCTTCTGTCAGTCGTCCTCCATATATAATCCCTGTGATACCTCCAGTCAGTCGTCCTCTATATATAATCCTTGTGATACCTCCTGTCAGTCGTCCTCCATATATAAACACTGTGATACCTCTGGTCAGTCGTCCTCCATATATAATCCCTGTGATACCTCCTGTCAGTCGTCCTCCATATATAATCCATGTGATACCTCTGGTCAGTCGTCCTCCATATATAATCCCTGTGATACCTCTGGTCAGTCGTCCTCCATAAATAAACCCTGTGATACCTCCTGTCAGGCGTCCTCCATATATAATCCCTGTGATATCTCCTGTCAGTCGTCCTTCATATATAATCCCTGTGATACCTCTGGTCAGTCATCCTCCATATATAATCCTGTGATACCTCCTGTCAGTCGTCCTCCATATATAATCCCTGTGATACCTCCTGTCAGTCGTCCTCCATATATTAACACTGTGATACATCCTGTCAGTCGTCCTCCATATATAATCCTTGTGATACCTCTGGTCAGTCGTCCTCCATATATAATCCCTGTGATACCTCCTGTCAGTCGTCCTCCATATATAATCCCTGTGATACATCCTGTCAGTCGTCCTCCATATATAATCCCTGTGATACCTCCTGTCAGTCGTCCTCCATATATAATCCCTGTGATACCTCTGATCAGTCGTCCTCCATATATAATCCCTGTGATACCTTTGGTCAGTCGTCCTCCATATATAATCCCTGTGATACATCCTGTCAGTCGTCCTCCATATATAATCCCTGTGATACCTCTTGTCAGTCATCCTCCATATATAAACCCTGTGATACCTCCTGTAAATCGTCCTCCATATATAATTCCTGTGATACCTCTGGTCAGTCGTCCTCCATATATAATCCCTGTGATACATCCTGTCAGTCGTCCTCCATATATAATCCCTGTGATACCTCTTGTCAGTCATCCTCCATATATAATCCCTGTGATACCTCTGGTTAGTCGTCCTCCATATATAATCCCTGTGATACCTCCTGTCAGTCGTCCTCCATATATAATCCCTGTGATACCTCTTGTCAGTCATCCTCCATATATAATCCCTGTGATACCTCTGGTTAGTCGTCCTCCATATATAATCCCTGTGATACCTCCTGTCAGTCGTCCTCCATATATAATCCCTGTGATACCTCCTGTCAGTCGTCCTCCATATATAATCCCTGTGATACCTCTGGTCAGTCGTCCTCCATATATAATCCCTGTGATACCTCTGGTCAGTCGTCCTCTATATATAATCCCTGTGATACCTCCTGTCAGACGTCCCCTATATATAATCCCTGTGATACCTCCTGTCAGGCGTCCTCCATATATAATCCCTGTGATATCTCCTGTCAGTCGTCCTTCATATATAAACCCTGTGATACCTCCTGTCAGTCGTCCTTCATATATAATCCCTGTGATACCTCTGGTCAGTCATCCTCCATATATAATCCCTGTGATACCTCCTGTCAATCGTCCTCCATATATAATCCCGGTGATACCTCCTGTCAGTCGTCCTCCATATATTAACACTGTGATACCTCCTGTCAGGCGTCCTCCATATATAATCCTTGTGATACCTCCGGTCAGTCGTCCTCTATATATAATCCCTGTGATACCTCCTGTCAGGCGTCCTCCATATATAAACCCTGTGATACCTCCTTTCAGGCGTCCTCCATATATAATCCCTGTGATACCTCCTGTCAGTCGTCCTCCATATATAAACACTGTGATACCTCCTGTCAGTCGTCCTCCATATATAATCCCTGTGATACCTCCAGTCAGTCGTCCCCTATATATAATCCTTGTGATACCTCCTGTCAGTCGTCCTCCATATATAAACACTGTGATCCCTCCTGTCAGTCGTCCTCCATATATAATCCCTGTGATACCTCCTGTCAGTCGTCCTCCATATATAATCCCTGTGATACCTCTGGTCAGTCGTCCTTCATATATAATCCCTGTGATACCTCTGGTCAGTCGTCCTCCATAAATAAACCCTGTGATACCTCCTGTCAGTCGTCCTCCATATATAATCCCTGTGATACCTCCTCTGGTCAGTCGTCCTCCATATATAATCCCTGTGATACCTCCTGTCAGTCGTCCTCCATATATAATCCCTGTGATACCTCCTGTCAGTCATCCTCCATATATAATCCCTGTGATCCCTCCTGTCAGGCGTCCTCCATATATAATCCCTGTGATACCTCCTGTCAGTCGTCCTTCATATATAATCCCTGTGATACCTCTGGTCAGTCATCCTCCATATATAATCCTTGTGGTACCTCCGGTCAGTCGTCCTCTATATGTAATCTCTGTGATACCTCCTGTCAGTCGTCCTTCATATATAAACCCTGTGATACCTCCTGTATGTCGTCTTCCATATATTATCCCTGTGATACCTCCTGTATGTCGTCTTCCATATATAATTCCTGTGATAACTCAGGTCAGTCGTCCTCCATATATAATCCCTGTGATACCTCCGGTCAGTCGTCCTCCATATATAATCCCTGTGATACCTCCTGTCAGTCGTCCTCCATATATAATCCCTGTGATACCTCCTGTCAGTCGTCCTCCATAAATAAACCCTGTGATACCTCCTGTCAGTCATCCTCCATATATAACCACCGTGATACCTCCTGTCAGTCGTTCTCCATATATAATCCCTGTGATACCTCCTGTCAGTCGTCCTCCATATATAATCCCTGTGATACCTCCTGTCAGTCGTCCTCCATATATAATCCCTCTGATACATCCTGTCAATTGTCCTCCATATATAATAACTGTGATACCTCCTGTCAGTCGTCCTCCATATATAAACCCTGTGATACCTCCTGTCAGTCGTCCTCCATATATAATCCCTGTGATACCTCCTGTCAATCGACCTCCATATATAATCCGTGTGATACCTCCTGTCAGTCGTCCTCCATATATAATCCCTGTGATACCTCTGGTCAGTCGTCCTCCATATATAATTCCTGTGATACCTCCTGTCAGTCGTCCTCCATATATAATCCCTGTGATCAGGGGCGGATTAACTTTACCATAGGCCCCGGGCTGTTCACCAAGCCTGCCCCCCCCCCCCCCCCCCCCCCACTGTAACTATGGCAGCACTAGCCTGGCGTTCATAGTACAGTATAGATAATGTCATGTTGTCCTGATTTGTGCAAAATTGCCATAAAAAAACAGATTTTTTGCAAATCATGGCGGAATTGTAGCCAGGAGACAGTACACCACTGAAAGTATGTCTTTTTGGGTGGTCATGGGCCCTCCAGGAGCTCAGGACCCCGGGCTGCTGCCCGGAACGCCTCTATTATAATCCACTACTGCCTGTGATACCTACTGTCAGTCGTCCTCTCTATATAATCCCTGTGATACCTCCTGTCAGGCGTCCTCCATATATAATCCCTGTGATACCTCCTGTCAGTCGTCCTCCATATATTAACACTGTGATACCTCCTGTCAGGCGTCCTCCATATATAATCCTTGTGATACCTCTGGTCAGTCGTCCTCTATATATAATCCCTGTGATACCTCTGTTCAGTCATCCTCCATATATATTCCCCGTGATACCTCCTGTCAGTCGTCCTGCATATATAATCCCTGTGATACCTCCTGTCAGTCGTCCTCCATATATTAACACTGTGATACTTCCTGTCAGGCGTCCTCCATATATTATCCTTGTGATACCTCCGGTCAGTCGTCCTCTATATATAAACCCTGTGATACCTCCTGTCAGGCGTCCTCCATATATAATCCCTGTGATACCTCCTGTCAGTCGTCCTCCATATATAAACACTGTGATACCTCCAGTCAGTCGTCCTCTATATATAATCCCTGTGATACCTCCTGTCAGTTGTCCTCCATATATAAACCCTGTGATACCTCCTGTCAGGCGTCCTTCATATATAAACCCTGTTATACCTCCTGTTAATCGTCCTCCATATATAATCCCTGTGATACCTCCTGTCAGACGTCCTCTATACATAATCCCTGTGATACCTCCTGTCAGTCGTCCTCCATATATAAACCCTGTGATCCCTCCGGTCAGTCGTCCTCTATATATAATCCCTGTGATACCTCCTGTCAGGCGTCCTCCATAAATAAACCCTGTGATACCTCCTGTCAGGCGTCCTCCATATATAATCCCTGTGATACCTCTGGTCAGTCGTCCTCTATATATAATCCCTGTGATACCTCCTGTCAGTCGTCCTCCATATATAATCCCTGTGATACCTCCTGTCAGTCGTCCTCCATATATAATCCCTGTGATACCTACTGTCAGTCGTCCTCCATATATAAACACTGTGATACCTCCTGTCAGTCGTCCTCCATATATAATCCCTGTGATACCTCCTGTCAGTCGTCCTCCATATATAATCCCTGTGAAACCTCCTGTCAGTCGTCCTCCATATATAAACACTGTGATACCTCCTGTCAGTCGTCCTCCATATATAATCCCTGTGATACCTCCTGTCAGGCGTCCTCCATATACAATCCCTGTGATACCTCCTGTCAGTCGTCCTCCATATACAATCCCTGTGATACCTCCTGTCAGTCGTCCTCCATATATAATCCCTGTGGTACCTCCGGTCAGTCGTCCTCTATATATAATCCCCGTGATACCTCCTGTCAGTCGTCCTCCATATATAATCCCTGTGATACCTGATGTCAGTCGTCCTTCATATATAAACCCTGTGATACCTCCTGTATGTCGTCCTCCATATATAATCCCTGTGATACCTCCTGTCAGTCGTCCTCCATATATAATCCCTGTGATACCTCTGGTCAGTCGTCCTCCATATATAATCCCTGTGATACCTCCTGTCAGTCGTCCTCCATAAATAAACCCTGTGATACCTCCTGTCAGTCGTCCTCCATATATAATCCCTGTGATACCTCTGGTCAGTCATCCTCCATATATAATCCCTGTGATACCTCCTGTCAGTCGTCCTCCATATATAATCCCTGTGATACCTCCTGTCAGTCGTCCTCCATATATAATTCTTGTGATACCTCCGGTCAGTCGTCCTCTATATATAATCCCCGTGATACCTCCTGTCAGTCGTCCTCCATATATAATCCCTGTGATACCTCCTGTCAGTCGTCCTTCATATATAAAACCTGTGATACCTCCTGTATGTCGTCCTTCATATATAATCCCTGTGATACCTCCTGTATGTCGTCCTCCATATATTATCCCTGTGATACCTCTGGTCAGTCGTCCTCCATATATAATCCCTGTGATACCTCTGGTCAGTCATCCTCCATATATAATCCCTGTGATACCTCCTGTCAGTCGTCCTCCATAAATAAACCCTGTGATACCTCCTGTCAGTCGTCCTCCATATATAATCCCTGTGATACCTCTGGTCAGTCGTCCTCTGTATATAATCCCTGTGATACCTCCTGTCAGTCGTCCTCCATATATAATCCCTGTGATACCTCCTGTCAGTCGTCCTCCATATATAAACCCTGTGATACCTCCTGTCAGTCGTCCTCCATATATAATCCCTGTGATACCTCCTGTCAGTCGTCCTCCATATATAATCCCTCTGATACATCCTGTCAATTGTCCTCCATATATAATCCCTGTGATACCTCCTGTCAGTCGTCCTCTATATATAAACCCTGTGATACCTCCTGTCAGGCGTCCTCCATATATAATCCCTGTGATACCTCCTGTCAGTCGTCCTCCATATATAAACACTGTGATACCTCCAGTCAGTCGTCCTCTATATATAATCCCTGTGATACCTCCTGTCAGTTGTCCTCCATATATAAACCCTGTGATACCTCCTGTCAGGCGTCCTTCATATATAAACCCTGTTATACCTCCTGTTAATCGTCCTCCATATATAATCCCTGTGATACCTCCTGTCAGACGTCCTCTATACATAATCCCTGTGATACCTCCTGTCAGTCGTCCTCCATATATAAACCCTGTGATCCCTCCGGTCAGTCGTCCTCTATATATAATCCCTGTGATACCTCCTGTCAGGCGTCCTCCATAAATAAACCCTGTGATACCTCCTGTCAGGCGTCCTCCATATATAATCCCTGTGATACCTCTGGTCAGTCGTCCTCCATATATAATCCCTGTGATACCTCCTGTCAGTCGTCCTCCATATATAATCCCTGTGATACCTCCTGTCAGTCGTCCTCCATATATAATCCCTGTGATACCTCCTGTCAGTCGTCCTCCATATATAAACACTGTGATACCTCCTGTCAGTCGTCCTCCATATATAATCCCTGTGATACCTCCTGTCAGTCGTCCTCCATATATAATCCCTGTGAAACCTCCTGTCAGTCGTCCTCCATATATAAACACTGTGATACCTCCTGTCAGTCGTCCTCCATATATAATCCCTGTGATACCTCCTGTCAGGCGTCCTCCATATATAATCCCTGTGATACCTCCTGTCAGTCGTTTTCCATATACAATCCCTGTGATACCTCCTGTCATTCGTCCTCCATATACAATCCCTGTGATACCTCCTGTCAGTCGTCCTCCATATATAATCCCTGTGGTACCTCCGGTCAGTCGTCCTCTATATATAATCCCCGTGATACCTCCTGTCAGTCGTCCTCCATATATAATCCCTGTGATACCTGATGTCAGTCGTCCTTCATATATAAACCCTGTGATACCTCCTGTATGTCGTCCTCCATATATAATCCCTGTGATACCTCCTGTCAGTCGTCCTCCATATATAATCCCTGTGATACCTCTGGTCAGTCGTCCTCCATATATAATCCCTGTGATACCTCCTGTCAGTCGTCCTCCATAAATAAACCCTGTGATACCTCCTGTCAGTCGTCCTCCATATATAATCCCTGTGATACCTCTGGTCAGTCATCCTCCATATATAATCCCTGTGATACCTCCTGTCAGTCGTCCTCCATAAATAATCCCTGTGATACCTCCTGTCAGTCGTCCTCCATATATAATTCTTGTGATACCTCCGGTCAGTCGTCCTCTATATATAATCCCTGTGATACCTCCTGTCAGTCGTCCTCCATATATAATCCCTGTGATACCTCCTGTCAGTCGTCCTTCATATATAAAACCTGTGATACCTCCTGTATGTCGTCCTTCATATATAATCCCTGTGATACCTCCTGTATGTCGTCCTCCATATATTATCCCTGTGATACCTCTGGTCAGTCGTCCTCCATATATAATCCCTGTGATACCTCTGGTCAGTCGTCCTCCATATATAATCCCTGTGATACCTCCTGTCAGTCGTCCTCCATAAATAAACCCTGTGATACCTCCTGTCAGTCGTCCTCCATATATAATCCCTGTGATACCTCTGGTCAGTCGTCCTCTGTATATAATCCCTGTGATACCTCCTGTCAGTCGTCCTCCATATATAATCCCGGTGATACCTCCTGTCAGTCGTCCTCCATATATAAACCCTGTGATACCTCCTGTCAGTCGACCTCCATATATAAACCCTGTGATACCTCCTGTCAGTCGTCCTCCATATATAAACACTGTGATACCTCCTGTCAATCGTCCTCCATATATAATCCCTGTGATACCTCCTGTCAGTCGTCCTCCATATATAAACGCTGTGATACCTCCTGTCAGTCGTCCTCCATATATAATCGCTGTGATACCTCCTGTCAGTCGTCCTCCATATATAATCTCTGTGATACCTCTGGTCAGTCGTCCTCCATATATAATCCCTGTGACACCTCCTGTCAGTCGTCCTCAATATATAATCCCTTTGATACCTCCTGTCAGTTGTCCTCCATATATAATCCCTGTGATACCTCCTGTCAGTCGTGCTCCATATATAAACCCTGTGATACCTCCTGTGAGTCGTCCTCCATATATAATCCCTGTGATACCTCCTGTCAGTCGTCCTCCATATATAATCCCTGTGATACCTCCTGTCAGGCGTCCTCCATATATAATCCCTGTGATACCTTCTGTCAGTCGTCCTCCATATATAATCCCTGTGATACCTCCTCTGGTCAGTCGTCCTCCATATATAATCCCTGTTATACCTCCTGTCAGTCGTCCTCCATATATAATCCCTGTGATACCTCTGGTCAGTCGTCCTCCATATATAATCCCTGTGATACCTCCTCTGGTCAGTCGTCCTCCATATATAATCCCTGTTATACCTCCTGTCAGTCGTCCTCCATATATAATCCCTGTGATAGCTCCTGTCAGTCGTCCTCCATATATAATCCCTGTTATACCTCCTGTCAGTCGTCCTCCATATATAATCCCTGTGATACCTCTGGTCAGTCGTCCTCTCCACACCGGTTCTGATTCCGAACTCTTTTTGTCTATCACACATAATATAATCGGCTTTTCGCTTTGTGAGATTGCTTTCTTTGAGAAGTTGATCTCTGTGTACGGGCACTTTTCTATTTCTTTATGAATCTTAAGCTCCAGGGTCTATAAGAAACAATACAAGATATATGTTACATAAATAGTACGGTTGAAAAAAGACACGTCCATCAAGTTCGGCCAAGGAGGGGAGGGATGGAGGGAGGGATGATGGGTACATATTATACATATACAAAGAGGGGATGGATTGAGGTAAGGGGGAGGGTTGATGGGTATATACTATACATATACAAGGAGGGGAGGATGGAGGGAAAGGGGAGGGATGATGGGTATATACTATACATATACATAGAGGGGATAGATGGAGGGAAGGAAGGGGAGGGATGATGGGTATATACTATACATATACAAGGAGGGGATGAATGGAGGGAAGGGGAAGAATGATGGGTACATACTATACATATACAAGGAGGGGATGGATGGAGGGAAGGGGGAGAATGATGGGTACATACTATATGCAAAAGAACACTCCAGAGACACCATTACAGGTCTCAACGTAGTGAGCTAGCCAGACCTTCCATCCGGGAAGGAACAACCAAATTAAGGAATGTCTCCAGTTAGGGAAACCACCCAAGCAAGGTAACCATCCACAGACAGCTGTTTTAGGGTATTTGCCCCTCATCAGTGTGGAGTAGGTTTCTGGCTAGGGGAGCAATGCTAATACGTGCATGCAAAGAGATGATGGTTGACCTCAGGGAGACCAACCAAAAACACCACAGAGACACCATCACAGGTCTCTGGTATGCTGTCTCTGGAGTGTTCTTTTGCATATTTTCCCAGGGGGCAATGTTCTAGAATACACTCACGTCGAGACCTGTCTTTGTACCCTCTCCAGCTCTAGAACGTCCTTCCTATGAATCGGTGCCCAGAACTAGACAGCATACTCCAGATGAGGCCGCACCAAAGATTTATAGAGCGCTAATATTATATCCCTTTTTATCCAGGCCTGAGTCCAGGCCTGTTTTAATGCATGACAATATCCTGCTGGGCTTACAAGCAGCTGACTGACATTGTGTCTGTAGTCTATTATGTACAAGTACACCCAGATCCTTCTCCATCAGCGTCTCTGCCAGTATAACTCCCCCCAGGACATATGCTGCAGGTTATTACTCCCCCTAGGACATATAATGCTGCAGGTTATTACTCCCCCTAGGACATGATGCTGCAGGTTATTACTCCCGCTAGGACATGATGCTGCAGGTAATACTCCCCCTAGGACATATGATGCTGCAGGTTATTACTCCCCCTAGGACATATGATACTGCAGGTTATTACTCCCCCTAGGACATATCATGCTGCAGGTTAAAATTCCCCCTAGGACATATGACGCTGCAGGTTATTACTCCCCCTAGGACATATCATGCATGCAGGTTATTACTTCCCCTAGGACATATGATGCTGCAGGTTATTACTCCCCTAGGACATATGATGCTGCAGGTTATTACTCCCCCTAGGACATATGATGCTGCAGGTAATCACTCCCCCTTGGACATATCATGCATGCAGGTTATTACTCCCCTAGGACATATGACGATGCAGGTTATTACTCCCCCTAGGACATATCATGCATGCAGGTTATTACTCCCCTAGGACATATGACGATGCAGGTTATTACTCCCCCTAGGACATATCATGCTGCAGGTTATTACTCCTCCTAGGACATATGACGCTGCAGGTTATTACTCCCCCCAGGTCTCTGGTATGCTGTCTCTGGAGTGTTCTTTTGCATATTTTCCCAGGGGGCAATGTTCTAGAATACACTCACGTCGAGACCTGTCTTTGTACCCTCTCCAGCTCTAGAACGTCCTTCCTATGAATCGGTGCCCAGAACTAGACAGCATACTCCAGATGAGGCCGCACCAAAGATTTATAGAGCGCTAATATTATATCCCTTTTTATCCAGGCCTGAGTCCAGGCCTGTTTTAATGCATGACAATATCCTGCTGGGCTTACAAGCAGCTGACTGACATTGTGTCTGTAGTCTATTATGTACAAGTACACCCAGATCCTTCTCCATCAGCGTCTCTGCCAGTATAACTCCCCCCAGGACATATGATGCTGCAGGTTATTACTCCCCCCAGGACATATGATGCTGCAGGTTATTACTCCCCCCGGGATATATGATGCTGCAGGTTATTACTCCCCCCAGGACATATGATGCTGCAGGTTATTACTCCCCGTAGGACATATAATGCTGCAGGTTATTACTTCCCCCAGGACATATGATGCTGCAGGTTATTACTCCCCCTAGGACATATGGTGCTGGAGGTTATTACTCCCCCTAGGACATATGATGCTGCAGGTTATTACTCCCCCCAGGACATATGATGCTGCAGGTTATTACTCCCCCCAGGAGATATGACGCTGCAGGTTATTACTCCCCCCAGGACATATGATGCTGCAGGTTATTACTCCCCCTAGGACATATCATGCTGCAGGTTATCACTTCCCCTAGGACATATGACGCTGCAGGTTATTACTCCCCCTAGGACATATCATGCTGCAGGTTATTACTCCCCCTAGGACATATAATGCTGGAGGTTATTACTCCCCCTAGGACATATGATGCTGCAGGTTATTACTTCCTCTAGGACATATGATGCTGGAGGTTATTACTTCCTCTAGGACATATGATGCTGCAGGTTATTACTCCCCCTAGGACATATGCTGCAGGTTATTACTCCCCCTAGGACATATAATGCTGCAGGTTATTACTCCCCCTAGGACATGATGCTGCAGGTTATTACTCCCGCTAGGACATGATGCTGCAGGTAATACTCCCCCTAGGACATATGATGCTGCAGGTTATTACTCCCCCTAGGACATATGATACTGCAGGTTATTACTCCCCCTAGGACATATCATGCTGCAGGTTAAAATTCCCCCTAGGACATATGACGCTGCAGGTTATTACTCCCCCTAGGACATATCATGCATGCAGGTTATTACTTCCCCTAGGACATATGATGCTGCAGGTTATTACTCCCCTAGGACATATGATGCTGCAGGTTATTACTCCCCCTAGGACATATGATGCTGCAGGTAATCACTCCCCCTTGGACATATCATGCATGCAGGTTATTACTCCCCTAGGACATATGACGATGCAGGTTATTACTCCCCCTAGGACATATCATGCATGCAGGTTATTACTCCCCTAGGACATATGACGATGCAGGTTATTACTCCCCCTAGGACATATCATGCTGCAGGTTATTACTCCTCCTAGGACATATGACGCTGCAGGTTATTACTCCCCCCAGGTCTCTGGTATGCTGTCTCTGGAGTGTTCTTTTGCATATTTTCCCAGGGGGCAATGTTCTAGAATACACTCACGTCGAGACCTGTCTTTGTACCCTCTCCAGCTCTAGAACGTCCTTCCTATGAATCGGTGCCCAGAACTAGACAGCATACTCCAGATGAGGCCGCACCAAAGATTTATAGAGCGCTAATATTATATCCCTTTTTATGAGAGTCCAGGCCTGTTTTAATGCATGACAATATCCTGCTGGGCTTACAAGCAGCTGACTGACATTGTGTCTGTAGTCTATTATGTACAAGTACACCCAGATCCTTCTCCATCAGCGTCTCTGCCAGTATAACTCCCCCCAGGATATATAATGCTGCAGGTTATTACTCCCCGTAGGACATATAATGCTGCAGGTTATTACTTCCCCCAGGACATATGATGCTGCAGGTTATTACTCCCCCTAGGACATATGATGCTGGAGGTTATTACTCCCCCTAGGACATATGATGCTGCAGGTTATTACTCCCCCTAGGACATATGATGCTGCAGGTTATTACTCTCCCTAGCACATATGATGCTGCAGGTTATTACTCCCCCTAGGACATATAATGCTGGAGGTTATTACTCCCCCCAGGACATATGATGCTGCAGGTTATTACTCCCCCCAGGACATATGATGCTGCTGCAGGTTATAACTCCCCCAGGACATATGATGCTGCAGGTTATTACTCCCCCTAGGACATATCATGCTGCAGGTTATCACTCCCCCTAGGACATATGACGCTGCAGGTTATTACTCCCCCCAGGACATATGATGCTGCAGGTTATTACTCCCCCTAGGACATATCATGCTGCAGGTTATCACTCCCCCCAGGACATATGACGCTGCAGGTTATTACTCCCCCAGGACATATGATGCTGCAGGTTATTACTCCCCCCAGGACATATGATGCTGCAGGTTATTACTCCCCCTAGGACATATCATGCTGGAGGTTATTACTCCCCCCAGGACATATGCTGCAGGTTATTACTCCCCCTAGAACATATGATGCTGGAGGTTATTACTTCCTCTAGGACATATGATGCTGCAGGTTATTACTCCCCTAGGACATATGCTGCAGGTTATTACTCCCCCTAGGACATATAATGCTGCAGGTTATTACTCCCCCTAGGACATGATGCTGCAGGTTATTACTCCCCCTAGGACATATCATGCTGCAGGTTAAAATTCCCCCTAGGACATATGATGCTGCAGGTTATTACTCCCCCTAGGACATATCATGCATGCAGGTTATTACTTCCCCTAGGAAATATGATGCTGCAGGTTATTACTCCCCTAGGACATATGATGCTGCAGGTTATTACTCCCCCTAGGACATATAATGCTGCAGGTAATCACTCCCCCTTGGACATATGATGCTGCAGGTTATTACTCCCCCTAGGACATATCATGCTGCAGCTTATCACTCCCCCTAGGACATATGATGCTGCAGGTTAATACTCCCCCTAGGACATATGACGATGCAGGTTATTACTCCCCCTAGGACATATCATGCTGCAGGTTATTACTCCTCCTAGGACATATGACGCTGCAGGTTATTACTCCCCCTAGGACATATCATGCATGCAGGTTATTACTTCCCCTAGGACATATGATGCTGCAGGTTATTACTCCCCTTAGGGCATATGATGCTGCAGGTTATTACTCCCCCTAGGACATATGATGCTTTAGGTTATTACTCCCCACTAGGACATATGATGCTGCAGGTTATTACTCCCCTAGGACATATGATGCTGCAGGTTATTACTCCCCTAGGAAATATGATGCTGTAGGTTATTACTTCCCCTAGGACATATGATGCTGCAGGTTATTACTCCCCCTAGGACATATGACGATGCAGGTTATTACTCCCCCCAGAACATATGATGCTGCAGGTTATTACTCCCCCTAGGACATATGACGCTGCAGGTTATTACTCCCCCTAGGACATATTATGCTGCAGGTTATTACTTCCCCTAGCACATATGGTGCTGCAGGTTATTACTCCCCTTAGGACATATGATGCTGCAGGTTATTACTCCCCCTAGGACATATGACGCTGCAGGTTATTACTCCCCCTAGGACATATCATGCTGCAGGTTATTACTTCCCCTAGGATATATGGTGCTGCAGGTTATTACTCCCCTTAGGACATATGATGCTGCAGGTTATTACTCCCCCTAGGACATATGATGCTGCAGGTTAATACTCCCCCTAGGACATATCATGCTGCAGGTTATTACTCCCCCTAGGACATATAATGCTGGAGGTTATTACTCCCCCCAGGACATATGATGCTGCAGGTTATTACTCCCCCTAGGACATATGATGCTGCAGGTTATTACTCCCCCCAGGACATATGATGCTGCAGGTTATTACTCCCCTTAGGACATATGATGCTGCAGGTTATTACTCCCCCTAGGACATATGATGCTGCAGGTTATTACTCCCCCTAGGACATATAATGCTGCAGGTTATTACTCCCCCTAGGACATATGATGCTGCAGGTTATTACTCCCCCTAGGACATATAATGCTGCAGGTTATTACTCCCCCTAGGACATATGATGCTGCAGGTTATTACTCCCCCTAGGACATATGATGCTGCAGGTTATTATTCCCCCTAGGACATATGATGCTGCAGGGTATTACTCCCCCTAGGACATATGATGCTGCAGGTTATTACTCCCCCTAGGACATATGATGCTGCAGGTTATTACTCCCCCTAGGACATATGATGCTGCAGGTTATTACTCCCCCTAGGACATATGATGCTGCAGGTTATCACTCCCCCTAGGACATATGAGGCATGTGGGTTATTCCATTCTCAATATCATTAATAAACAGGTAATACAGAAGGGGCCCAGTACTGACCCTTGGGGTACACCGCTTATTACTGGGGACCATTTGGAGTAGGAATCATTGACCACCACTCTCTAGGTACGATTATTAAGTTTTCAATTTAGTTATAGACTATCCTATCCTAAAATCATAAAAGTGGCACACTTATTTACCAAAAAATCTTAATTATGCCATTAGTTTTATATGTTAAAATAATTGTCCCAAAGGGGGCAATAAAAGAAACTTGTCTGATTTTCCTATAGCAACCAGTCATCAATAAATGAAAGCTGAGCTGTGACTGGTTGCTAAGAGAAAATCAGACCATTTTTATTTATTACCCCCATTGGGCCAATCACAACTATCATTTCATCAGGACACTTTAGAAAGTTACTATGTGCTCTGATTGGCGGCCATGAGCCGCGTATGGATTGTCCGGCAGTGGTGGTAATCTGATATGAACAGGCACAGCGCTCACTCAAGAGCTGCTTCCCATTCGTTTTAGGAATTATGTTGCTATGATGTGTGGGCAGTTTGTTGAAGAGACGGGTGACCTTTAGTCTAAGTTCACACAACGTATATTTTGAATCAATCACGGCCGTTGTTGCAAATTGTAAAACCGACCGTGATTTATTTAAGATATACATAGCATTAAAGCGTCACTGTCATTAAAATATTTTTTGCAGAAATCGTTAGTACAGGCGATTTTAAGAAACTTTATTAGGTTTATTAGCCTAATAAAGTTTATTAGTTTATTAGTTTATTTTATAATGAAAAAGCAGTTTGAAGCTCTCCCCCCCAGTCTTCATGGTTGTCTATGGAGAGAGAAGAGATGAGGCACCAAAACAGGACAACAAAGAGTTAATTACAGCTACATCACCTGGCTATCTCCTCTGACAGTCAGCACTGACCTCTCTGACCCTCTGAATAGGCTTTCATGAAGCTCCCCTGTGTAATCCTTTGTTCTCTGCCGCCGACTAATCTCCCTCCTCCCCTCTCCATAGCACAGACAGATCCGACTGATGAAAAAACAGTCGGGATTTCCTGATAATGAGCAGTGGATGACAGAAAGGAGAGGAGGGGGGGACCTGGGGAAAGGCTTTTTACATGCAGATAATGGCAGATTTGCCTAATAAACCCAATTACAAAGTTTCTTAATCCCTTCACGTCAGCCATCTGTATATATACGTTCCTATTGCACATGCCCCGTGCAGTAGGAATGTACATATACGTTCCTGCTTTGACGGGGGTTTGTGATGAGAACGGGATCGCTGCAGGGACAGCGATCCCGCTCTCATCTGAGTGAGGCACCGGAGATAATGAGAATCAGCTGCGATCCCGCAGCTGACCCCCATTAACCCCTTAGTGACCGCCGAAACGGCGGTCACTAATGGGCCGGTGCCGCCGCTATATTTCATCTCCCCCCACCGTGAATCCACGGTGGGGGGGAGATGAAATAGTTAAAATCAGACCCCAGACCAGCCCCCCTAGTGCCCCGGCGGCCATCAGATCCAAGATGGCCGCCGCGATCACTGTGAACAGACTAATGTCTGTTCACAGTGATCTCTTTGTAAAAATGAATGAAAACCCCATGCTCTCCATCACCGGAGGTAGCGGAGAGCATGGGGCAGTCATCGGGGACCCCCCCTGTGGGGTCCCGGTACAAGCGATCAGCGGTATATACTATATACCGCTGATCGCTTGTGCCATGTGCCACCGGAACATTTTATCCCCTGTCACCATGAATGATTGGTGACAGGGGATAAAAAGTGATGTCCCCCCACCCCCCCAGTCGCCCCCCAACCCCCCAGTCACCCCTGTCCCCGAGTCACCCTCCCGTACCCCATATACTCACCTGATCCTGGAGCTCCTTCCTCCTCGGTGTCCTGGCTGGGTATGAAGTGCGCATGCGCTCCACAACCAGCCAGCTCTGAAAATTTAAAGTGACAGAGACCAATTTGGTCTCTGTCACTGAACTATGATTACTGTGATAGAAAATATCATAGTAATCATAGAAATACAGTGAAAATGAATATGTAAAGTACAAAAAGTGACAAACACACAAAAAAATAAAACACACACTTTTTATTATAGTAATAATTGCAGTTTACTCCCAAATTACCCCTACCCCCCCAGATTACCCGTAACTACCGCAGCTAGCCCGTAACCACCCCAGGTTGTCCGTAATCACGTCAGATTGCACGTAACCCCCCAGATTACCCATAACCACCGCACGTTGCCCGTAACCACCGCACGTTGCCCGTAACCACCGCACACTGCCCGTAACCAGTTGCCAGTGACCCCCTCCAGATTGTCCGTAATCACCCCAGATTGCCTGTAACCACCCCAAATTACATGTACCCACCCCAGATTACCTATAAGCACTTCAGTCTATCCGTATCAATTCTAGATTGTCTGTAACCCCTCCAGGTTGCCCGTAACCACCGCAGGTTGCGCATAACCACCCCAGGTTGCCCGTAATCATGCCAGATTACATGTAACCCCCCAGATTGCACGCAACCACCGCAGGTCTCGTCTGACCACCGCACGTCGCCTCTGACCACCGCACCTCGCCTCTGACCACCGCACGTCGCCTCTGACCACCGCACGTCGCCTCTGACCACCGCACGTCGCCACTGACCACCGCACGTCGCCACTGACCACCGCACGTCGCCACTAACCACCGCACGTCACCTCTGACCACCGCACCTTGCCTCTGACCACCGCACCTTGCCTCTGACTACCGCACCTTGCCTCTAACCACCCCAAATTGCCAGTGACCCCCTCCAGATTGCCCGCAACCACGCCAGATTACAGGTACCCACCTCAGATTACCTATTAGCACTTCAGTTTATCCGTAACCACAGCAGGTTGCCTGTAACCACCCCAGATTGTCTGTAACCACCCCAGATTGTCTGTAACTACCCCAGATTGTCTGTAACCACCTCAGACTGTCTGTAACCACCCCAGACTGTCTTTGACCACCCCACGTTGCCCGTAACCACAGCAGGTTGCCTGTAACCACCCTAGATTGTCTGTAACCACAGCAGGTTGTCCGTAACCACAGCAGGTTGTCCGTATTCACCCCAGGTTGCCTGTAACCACCCCAGGTTGCCTGTAACCACCCCAGGTTGCCATAACCACAGCAGGTTGCCCGTGACCTCCCCATGTTGACGGTATCCACCCCAGATTACCCGTAACCACCCCAGATTACCCGTAACCACCTCAGACTGCCCGTAACCACCCCAGACTGCCCGTAACCACCTCCAAATTACCCGGAACCACCCCACATTACCTGTAATCTAATTTTTTTTATTTTAGTAACTGCGCTATTCTAATAACTATTACTAGCTACTGTTTTGCTCCAGCAAATTGGCACTCCTTCCCTTCTGAGCCCTGCTGTGTGCCCATACAGTGGTTTATGCCCACATATGGGGTACCGTTGTACTCGGGAGAACCTGCGTTACAGATTTTGGGGTACGTTTTCTCTCATGTTCCTTGTGAAATTTAGAAATTTCAAACTAAACCAACATATTATTGGAAAAATTCAAGTTTTTCATTTTTACTGGCCAATTTTGAATACTTTCCTCTAATACCTGTGGGGCCAAAATGCTCATCCTACCCCAAGATGAATTCTTTGAGGGGTGTACTTTCCAAAATGGGGTGACTTTTGGGGGGGTCTATTCTGTAGACATTACTGGGGCGCTGCAAATGCACCTGGCGCTCAGAAACTTCTTCAGAAAAATCTGCACGGAAAATGCTAATTGGCGCTCCTTCCCTTCTGAGCCCGGCTGTGTGCCCATACAGTGGTTTATACCCACATATGCGGTACCGTTCTACTCAGGAGAACCTGCGTTACAGATTTTGGAGTGAATTTTCTCTCCTGTTCCTTGTGAAATTGAGAAATTTCAAACTAAAGGAACAAATTATTGGAAAAATTCGAGTTTTTCATTTTTACTGTCTACTTTTGAATACTTTCCTCTAATACCTGTGGGGTCAAAATGCTCACCACACACCAAGATGAATTCTTTGAGGGGTGCACTTTCCAAAATGGGGTGACTTATGGTGAGATTTTACTCCGCTGGCACTACAGGGGCTCTGCAAACACACCTGGCACTCAGAAACTTCTGCAACAAAATCTGCATTGAAAAAGCTAATTGGCGCTCCTTCCCTTCTGAGCCCGGCTGTGTGCCCATACAGTGGTTTATACCGACATATGAGGTACCTTTTTACTCAGGAGAACCTGCGTTACAAATTTTGGGGTACTTTTTTTCTCTTGTTCCTCGTGAAATTGAGAAATTTTAAACTAAAGGAACATATTATTGGATAAATTCGAGTTTTTCATTTTTACTGTCTACTTTTGAATACTTTCCTCTAATACCTGTGGGGTCAAAATGCTCACCACACCCCAAAATAAATTATTTGAGGGGTGTACTTTCCAAAATGGGGTGACTATGGGCGAGATTTTACTCCGCTGGCACTACAGGAGCACTGCAAACCCACCTGGCGCTCAGAAACTTCTTCAGCAAAATCTGCATTGAAAAACAGGAGTTACTCACCGGGTAATGATGTTTCCTCGAGTACATGACAGCACCACGGAGAGAGAGGGACCCCGCCCCCTGGGACAGGAAACCTGAAGTATAAAAGGATTAGGCCCTCCTCTCAACCTCAGTGAGTATTCCAGAGACCGGAGAGAGCCATGATTAGTATCAGGATTGTTTAATCTTAAGAAGCACCATCACCAACTATAATACTACTTTTTTTTTTTTTTTTTTTTTGCACACCCAAGTGAAACACAGTGAAGGAACCAAAAAAGGGTGGGTAGTAATGGTGCTGTCATGTACTCGAGGAAACATCATTACCCGGTGAGTAACTCCTGTTTTCCCCCTCGACATGACAGCACGACGGAGAGAATACCAGAGATGAAAGAAAGATTAGGGAGGGACTATAGCCAGTAAGACCTTACGCCCAAAGGCAACACCAGAGGAATCAGAAAGATCCAACCTATAGTGTCGGAAAAAAGTGTGCGGTGAGGACCAAACCGCCGCCCTGCAGATCTGAGAGATGGAAGCATCACTTCTTTCCGCCCAAGAGGTAGCAACAGCTCGGGTGGAATGGGCTCTGAGCCTAAGGGGAGGAGAAAGACCAGCAGAAGAGTAAGAAGAGCAAATAGCCTGCCTTATCCATCTGGCTATAGAACTACTACTAGCCTTACACCCCTTATTGGGCCCTGAAAATTGCACAAATAGAGACCTAGACTTTCTAAACTGCTTTGTTACTTCTAAGTATTGCAGTACAGAACGTCTTACATCTAGACAATGGAACTCACTCTCTTTCTCATTGGCTGGTTTGTCACAAAAAGAGGGTAACACTATCTCTTGAGAGCAATGAAATTCGGACACCACCTTAGGCAAGAAAGCAGGATCTGGTTTGAAAATAATTCTATCAGACAAAATCTTAGTGTATGGTTCACTGCATGAAAGGCTCGCCAACTCCCCCACCCGTCTGGCCGATGTCACTGCTACCAGGAAGGCGGTCTTAAGTGTAAGATTTTTTAAGGATATATTATACAAAGGCTCAAAAGGGGCATCTGTTAGACTTTTTAAGACTAGGCTAAGGTCCCAAGGAGGAACTGATGGTGATAATCTTGGCGAGAGTCTGGCTGCTGCTCTAAAGAATCTGACCACCCAAGGATGAGTAGCGATTTGTTGGTTATATAAGGCTCCTAAGGCCGAGGCGTGCACTTTTAAGGTAGCTGGCTTAAGGCCCTTGCCTAAACCCCTCTGTAGGAAGTCTAGGATCTGTGCTATGTTAGGAGAATGAAGATCAACCTTTTTAGTTCCTAAAAATGAAAAATATGCTTTCCATATTCTAAAATAGATCTTTAGAGTTGTAGGCTTCCTGCTCCGCTGTAAGGTAGATATGACCTCATCCGAGAGTCCATGACTTTTGAGAACTAGCCTTTCAAAAGCCAGGCCGTCAGGTGCAGCTGTTTCGTACCTTGATGAAAAATCGGTCCCTGAGAGAGTAAATCCGGACGGTCCGGTAAGACCCAAGGGTCTGTCACCGACATTGACCTGAGACCTGAGAACCAAGCTCTGCGAGGCCAAAAGGGAGCTATGAGAATCACTCGAGCCTTCTCCTGCCTGATCTTTTTTAGCACCCGGGGAATTAAGGCCAGTGGAGGAAAAGCGTACATTAGACTCCACTGCCAGGTCTGGCTTAGAGCGTCTACACCTAGGGGCCGGTCCGCTGGGGACAAGGAAAGAAACTGTCTCACCTGTCTGTTTCCCCTGGTTGCGAACAGGTCTATGACCGGTCTCCCCCAAAGATCCGTGATCATCTGAAAGACAGAAGGAGTCAGGCGCCATTCCCCCTGTAGAAGCTGATGTCTGCTGAGAAAATCCGCTCTTATATTCAGAACCCCCTTCAGATGGACTGCTGACAGACTCAAAAGGTTGCGTTCTGCAAAAGAAAATATGTGATAAGACAAGTCCAATATCAGAGGGCTTCTAGTGGTACCCTGTCTATTGATAACTGAGACTGCTGTGGAATTATCTGAAAAAACCTTAACATTAGAGCCCTTAATGTGAGACTCTGCCACTGTTAGTGCAAAATAAATGGCCGCTAATTCCTTAAAATTAGAAGATCTAACGATGAATTCATCGTCCCAGGTGCCTTGAAAATTGTATCGGTTGGTGTGCGCACCCCAACCTGATGGGCTGGCGTCTGTAGTTATCACTTTTGGAGAATCAATAGTCCAACTAAGACCCTGCAGAAGATTAGACCTAGATAGCCACCAGGAAAAACTCTCTAATGTCGCTTTGGACAGGGAGATTTTCCTGTCAAGACCCTTGGGAGATCCATCCCAGGCCTCGAGGAGCTGAGCCTGCAAAGGTCTAGAGTGAGTCTGAGCCCATGGGACTGCTGGAATGGTAGCTGTGAATAGTCCCAGCAGAGACATACCCTTCCTTATAGATGTCACCGGGTTTTTGAGAAGAAGTTGCGTTAAACTTTGTAGTTTTTCTATCTTCTCTTCGGGCAGGAACGACCTTTGTGTCAATGAGTCCAAAGTGATCCCAAGAAAGAGCTTTTTGTTCTCTGGAACTAGAGAGGATTTCTCGAGATTTACAATCCAGCCGAGCTTCTTTAGGATGGACAGAGTTCTTCCCAACATTATCAGAAGTTTCTCTTTTGTTTCTGCTACCAACAGAAAATCGTCTAAATATGGTATAAAGATGCCTTCTTCCTCCCTTATGTGGGCTGCCATTTCCGACACTATCTTGGTGAAGACTCGAGGAGCGATGGAAATGCCGAAGGGCAGCGCCTGAAATTGTAGGTGGACCAGAGAGTCGTCTATCCAGATTGCCAGCCTCAGGTATCTTTGAAAGTCCTTGTGGATCGGGACGTGTAGGTAGGCGTCCTTGAGATCTATCGAAGCCATGAAACAACCTGGAAAGAGCAAGTTTACTGTACTCTTTATGGTCTCCATTTTGAATCTCTGATACCGTAGATACTGATTTAAAGGTTTGAGATTTATGATGACCCTGTAGTTTTCGTCTGACTTTTTCACCAGAAACAAGGTTGAGTAGAACCCCTGATTTTTCTCTGATTCTGGTACCGGAACAAGCACATTCTTTTCCAGGAGAGACTTGACTTCTGTTTCTAAAGCTTCTTGACGACCTTTGGTTATGACAAACCGAGTGGGAGGTCGGGATACGAAATCTAAGCGAACGCCATCTTGAATAGACCGCAGTACCCAAGTGCTGCCGCAGATTTTCTGCCATTCTTGTGTGAAATGACGCAACCTGCCTCCCACCCGTGGCCTGGCGTCATTGTGTAGAGGATTTTTTGGAAGGATCGGACTTCTGTGAAAACATATATCCCTTGGATCTGTTGTAGCCTCTTCCTCGAGTAGACTTGTCTGTGTTCCTTCTCTGAAACTTTTCCTTTCCTTGTCCACGAAAGGACTGGAATCGTTTCGATTGGTAGGAGATAGGAAATCCCTTCTTCCTATCCGCGGCTTTAGCAAGTAAGTCATCCAGATATGATCCAAATATATATTCTCCCTCACAGTGGATGGTGCATAATTTTGCCTTAGCAACTGCATCACCCGACCAATTCTTTAGCCACAAGGCTCTACGAGCCGAGTTGGATTGGGCTGCCGAGCGAGCAGAAAATCTGAGTGCATCGGTAGAAGCGTCAGCTAGAAAAGATGCAGATTTTTTAAGGAGAGGCAATGCTGTCGTAAATTTATCCTTGAAATCATCTGATTGGAGATCTTCTTCCAACTGGGAGAGCCAGACCATCATTGATCTTGCTACACAAGTACCTGCAATGCTAGGTTTGAAACCACCTGTTGCTGCCTCCCAGGTTTTTTTAAGGAAACCCTCTGCCTTCTTGTCCATGGGTTCCTTGAGTACTCCTATATCGTCAAAGGGTAACGAATCCTTGCGTGATATCTTGGAAATAGAAACATCAATTTTTGGAGCTCTATCCCAAGCTGGATTTTCTGACTCGTCAAAAGGGTATTTCCTCTTAACCGCCCGAGGTACGAATCCTTTTTTCCCCGGCCTGTTCCATTCCTTTTGTATAAGGGCTGACACATTTTTATGCACAGGGAAGACCTTCCTCTTTTTCTCTTCCAAACCACCAAACATTATGTCCTGTATGGACTTAGGCTCCTTAGGATCCTCAATGTTCATTGTGGAGCGCACTTCTTTAACCAGGGTACATACATCATCTAAAGAAAATAAAGATCTGATTCCAACATCTGTGTCAGATTCCTCAGCCTCTTCTGCTTCCTCCTCATTAGCTGCCCCCTCCTCGTGGTCAGGAATGGAAATAGTGGAAACTCCATGAGATGGCCCCGGGGTACATACTGGAGTTGCAATAGTAGTGCTCCCAGAAGAACTCTGCATTCCCGTAATCATGTCCTTAACTGATGATAGAATAGACTCTAAGGAGGGCACCTGAGCAGCGACTAACTTATTAATACAGTCCTCACATGTTGGTTTTTCATAACTTGAACTAAGACGTCCTTTACAAACTCTACATTCTTTATGTTTATGGGGAGTCTTAGATTTTCTGGAAGATTCCTACACATGAAAACAAAAAAACAAACTTTTAGGCTTAGGGCCTGCAGTATTCCATCATCTTACCACCCCTACCAGGGGAGAAGAGAGTCAGTACCCAGGAAGAGGCAGGAGCACCAGAAGAATCCTTCCTTGCCTCGCTGCTGGAACTCATGGCTGCATCAGCTGTGAGTCTGCCGGCCGACCTCACCACAGCGCATGCTAGCCTTATCCGGCGTCCTACGTCATATCCCGTGCGCCGCGGAACTCCCCGCCACATAACTATGCGACGTCACCGGAAGTCCCGCGCGCCGGACCGGAAGTGTAACCTAGCGTGGAACGCACGCTCCGGACGGATCCTGCCTCGGCGGCAGCCTGCAGGAAAACCCCCCCTCCTCCGCTGCCACTGGCAAACTCTGAGGGTTCCGGTCCGGCCCAACCGCTCTTGAATGCGGTATGTGTGGTAAAGTCGGGCTTAACGGTGCTACACCGGCACCTCCCAAAGTCTTCCTCCGGCCATTCCAACCGGAAAGCCGCAGCAGGTGAGAAAAACTCCGGCCCCATCTAATCCCAGGGAGACCTACACCAAGCCTCCCAACTCCAGGCTTCCCGTAGGGACAGGAAACCACACTGAGGTTGAGAGGAGGGCCTAATCCTTTTATACTTCAGGTTTCCTGTCCCAGGGGGCGGGGTCCCTCTCTCCGTGGTGCTGTCATGTCGAGGGGGAAAAGCTTATTGGCGCTCCTTCCGTTCTGAGCCCTGCTTTGTGCCCATACAGTGGTTTATGCCCACATATGAGGTACCTTTTTACTCAGGAGAACCTGCGTTACAGATTTTGGGGTGAATTTTCTCTCCTGTTCCTCGTGAAAAGGAGAAAATTCAAACTAAAGGAACATATTATTGGAAAAATTCGAGTTTTTCATTTTTACTGTCTAATTTTGAATACTTTCCTCTAACACCTGTGGGGTCAAAATGCTCATCCTACCCTAAGATGAATTCTTTGAGGGGTGTACTTTCCAAAATGGGGTGACTTATGGGGGGTTTTCTCTCTGCTGACACTACAGGGGCTCTGCAAACGCACCTGGCGCTCGGAAACTTCTTCAGCAAAATCTGCAATGGAAAAGCTAGATGGCGCTCCCTTCCTTCTGAGCTCCGCTGTGTGCCCATACAGTGGTTTACGCCCACATATGGGGTACCGTAGTACTCAAGAGAACCTGCGTTACAAATTTTGGGGTGCGTTTTCTCTCATGTTCCTTTTGAAAATGAGAAACTTTAATCTAAACGTATATATTATTGGAAAATTGTAATTTTTCATTTTTTTACGGCCTGAGGCTAGGTTCAGACGCTGTAACTGTGCGGCTGTATTTGCAGCTGTAATTGTGCGGCGGTATTTTTGGTGGTTCGTGTGTATGCTTGGAAGTATAGGATATGCGGCTGCACAGTGCACACTGTGTCTGAATCTACGGCCCTATCGTAAACGGACCCGTAAAAAATGAACAAGACCATTGTTTGCGGCTGGAGATGCGGCCGAGGATTGACAGGCGGTCCGTACGGAGTACTTCAAAAATAGCCGGCAATGATGCCGAATGCCGATGCCTCTAATAGTTAATATATTAAATTACTAAAACATATTTTCTTTGTAATCAAGACACTTTCGTTGTTCAATAATTTATTTCTAACGAATCCATCATTTTGCAATTAAATATACTGTTAAAATAAATAGATATATGAATAAATGTATATTTATATATATATTAATTTTTTTACAGTATATTTAATTGCACAATGATGGATTCGTTAGAATTAAATTATTGAACAAAGAAACTGTATTTATTTCAACGAAAATGTGTTTTGTTAATTAAATATTAATTAGTACAGGAAGCTCCATAAGCCGTTAATTCATATTCCCGGCAATAGAGCATTCTGTACTAATCATCACTTTACTTTAATTAAAACATCAAATGTTTCTTCTAATTATGTTATGACAATAGCATTATTAGAAGAAACATTTAGAATTATATGTGCGCTCAGCTGATTGGCTGATCGGCTCAGCGCACATATAAAGAGCCGGTCCGCAGCACAGTGACTTCATTGTGCTGCGGACCAGCGAAGAGGACACATCGGGGTGAGTATAGAGCTCTCCCCACCCCCTCCCCAGCACTGCTCCCCTCCCAGCAAGGAAGGGGGGGGTCACTTAACCCCTTCCTTGCTGGGATGGGTGCAGTCTGACATCAGTCTGGCCCCCAGGGGGTTAAGGGGGATGCCATACATCCTCCCTTAACCCCTTGGGGGTCAGACTGTAAGCAGCGATCTGTAAAGATGCTGCATACTGTAAGGAGCACAACACCGCTCACAATGATGGGTGTTGTGCTCCTGTTTGTGTGTTTTTTGTGTGTTTCTCCCTTTTTGTTTTTCAGATATCGGTATCCTGGGGATTACGTCGGATTCCATGGACTACGTCGATGACCAGCGGTTGTTGTTTTAATTTTTTTAATAAAATGGTCAACGAGGGGTGTGGGGGTGTTTTTATTTGAATAAAAAAATTTTTTAACTTGTGTGTTGTCTTTATTTCTTTACTTTATAGACTTAGTAGTGGAAGCCGTCTAATAGACGGAATCCATTACTAAGTTGGGGCCTAGTGTTAGCCGGTATAAAATGGCTAACACTAACCCCCCATTATTACCCCAGTACCCAATGCCACCAGGGGTACTGGGAAGAGACGGGTGCCAGTGGTCCCGGAGCGTCAAAATTGGCGCTCCTGGACCGGGCGGCAGCAGGCTGGTAAGATTTAGGCTGGGGAGGGCCTAAACCAATGGCTCTTCCCACCCTGGTGTTACCAGGCTGCTGTCGTTTGGTTTTTAACCCGGCTGGTTATAAAAATAGGGGGGACCCTATGCGTTTTTTTTTTATTTATTTATTTTAAAAAAAAAACCGCATAGGGTCCCCCCTATTTTTATAACCAGCCGGGTTAAAAACCAAACGACAGCAGCCTGGTAACACCAGGGTGGGAAGAGCCATTGGTTTAGGCCCTCCCCAGCCTAAATCTTACCAGCCTGCTGCCGCCCGGTCCAGGAGCGCCAATTTTGACGCTCCGGGACCACTGGCACCCGGCTCTTCCCAGTACCCCTGGTGGCATTGGGTACTGGGGTAATAATAGGGGGTTAGTGTTAGCCATTTTATACCGGCTAACACTAGGCCCCAACTTAGTAATGGATTCCGTCTATTAGACGGCTTCCACTACTAAGTCTATAAAGTAAAGAAATAAAGACAACACACAAGTTTACAAATTTTTTTATTCAAATAAAAACACCCCCACACCCCTCATTGACCATTTTATTAAAAAAAACATTAAAAAACGCTGGTCATCGACGTAGTCCACGGAATCCGACGTAATCCCCAGGATACCGATATCTGAAAAACAAAAAGGGAGAAACACACAAAAAACACACAAACAGGAGCACAACACCCACCATTGTGAGCGGTGTTGTGCACCTTACAGTATGCAGCATCTTTACAGATCGCTGCTTACAGTCTGACCCCCAAGGGGTTAAGGGAGGATGTATTGCATCCCCCTTAACCCCCTGGGGGCCAGACTGATGTCAGACTGCACCCATCCCAGCAAGGAAGGGGTTAAGTGACCCCCCCTTCCTTGCTGGGAGGGGTGCAGTGCTGGGGAGGGGGTGGGGAGAGCTCTATACTCACCATCCGATGTCCCGATGTTGTCTCTTCGCTGGTCCGCAGCACAATGAAGTCACTGTACTGCGGACCGGCTCATTATATGTGCGCTCAGCCGAACAGCCAATCAGCTGAGCGCACATATAATTCTAAATGTTTCTTCTAATAATGCTATTGTCATAACATAATTAGAAGAAACATTTGGGGAGGCATTTATTAAGTCCGGCGTTTTTTACGCCGGACGTAAAAATGCCCCCGCAGCTCCGGCGCTACGGAGATTTATGTAGAGGCGGACTGCCTCTACATAAATCCCGTGCGCGCCGTTGCGCACCGCCGAATATGAATATGAATTAACGGCTTATGGAGCTTCCTGTACTAATTAATATTTAATTAATAAAACACATTTTCGTTGAAATAAATACAGTTTCTTTGTTCAATAATTTAATTCTAACGAATCCATCATTGTGCAATTAAATATACTGTCAAAAAATTAATATATATATAAATATACATTTATTTATATATATATATATATTTATTTTAACAGTATATTTAATTGCAAAATGATGGAATCGTTTACATTTAATTATTGAACAATAAAAGGGACTTGATTAGAAAGAAAATGTGTTTTATTAATTCAATATATTAACCATGAGAGACATCGGCTATAGTGCAGAGGATCGCAAACCCCGGTAATAGCGATTCATGTAAACTGTTTCCCTGCTTTCCCAGATGCATCCAGAGGTGTTTGCATCACTTTCTTAACATTTTATTTCTTATTTTTAGTTGAACCAGATTTCTAAGTAAATGACCGTATGTTTTGAGCCGCATGTCTATTTTTTCCCACGGCCGGAGTTTCACCCGCACATTTACAGCCGCATCAAAAATACAGCCGCACAGTTACAACGTCTGAACCGACCTTAATGGTGAATACTTTCCTTCAGCCCCTGTAGGGTTAAAATGCTCATTATACCCCTAGATTAATTCTTTAAGGTGTCTAGTTTCCAAAACCCCCACTTATGGGGGTTTCCAGCATACAAGCCTCCTAAATCAACTTAAGAAAAGAACTGGTCCCTAAAAAAATCAGTTTTGGAAACTTTTACGAAAATGTGGTAATTTGCTGATAAATTTCTAAGCCCCGTAACACCCTAAAAAAGTAAAATATGTTTATGAAATGAAGCCAGAATAAAGAGGACATATCGGTAATGTGACTTAGCAACTAATTTATGTGATACGACTTTCTTTTTTAGAAGCAGAGAATTTCAAAGTTGATAAAATGCAAATTTTTTCAATTTTTCATGATATTTTCATGTTTTTCACAAAAAACACACAAAGTATTGACCAAATTTTGCCACTAATATAAATTGCCATATGTGACGAAAAAACTATCTCAGAATCGCTAGCATACGTTAAAGCATCACTGAGCTATAAGCGCATAAAGTGAGACAGGTCAGATTTTGAAAAATGAGCCTGGTCTTTTAGGTGCAAATAGGCTTGTTCTTGAAGGGGTTAAAATCGCCTGGACTATTGATTTCTGCAAAAAAAATTTAATGACAGTGACACTTTAACCTCTTAAGGACGGAGCTCAAAATGGCCTTAAGGACCGGACCAAATTTCAGCAATATGACATGTGTCACTTTATCCATTAATAACTTCCGGATGCTTTTACCTATCCGGCTGATTCTGAGATTGTTTTCTCGTGACATGTTATACTTTATATTTCTGGTAAATTTGAGTCAATACTTGTAGCCTATCTTTATGAAAAATCCCAAAATAACGTGAAAAATTGAGAAAAATTGCATTTTTCTAACTTTGGAATTTTCTGCTTGCAAAGAAAATGGTTATGCCACATAAATTAGATATGAAATAGCATTAGCAACATGTCTACTTTATGTTGGCAGCATTTCTTAAACTTGCCTTCAATTTTTTAAGACAATAGAAAGCTTCAAAGTAGCAGCATTTTTCCAAAGAATTTCAAAATCAGATTTTACCTAGGGACCAGTTCACACTTGAAGTGGATTTTAGGGGACTGAATGTTTTGAAGCCCCACAAAGCACCCCATTTCAGAAACTGCACCCCCCAAACTGTTCAAAATCATTTCCAGAAAGTTTTTTTACCCTTTAGGTGAGTCACAGAAATAAAAGCTAAGTGAGTAAGAAAATTGAAAATTTCAATTTTCTTTGCAGAAATTATATTGTGATCCAATATCTTTCATAATAGAAAACTTATTTCCAGAGAACTGGACCACAATTTTTATTGCCCCGTTTCTGCAGTTTATAGAAATATATGATATGTGGCCCTATTGCAGTATTTGACGCAACCACAAGCCTCAGATGTAAAGGAGCACCTAGTGAATTTTGAAGCCTCCTTACAATTGGCCAATTTTCAAAGTAGCACTTCTGGTTGGCAGAGGCTCAGGGGTGCCAAAACCTAACAAACACCCCGTGTTTAGGAAACTACACCCCTCGAGGAATGTAACAAGTGAGCACATGGGCCCCACTGGTGACAGACACAATGTGCCATGAAATTGAAAAATGTAATTTTTTTACACTAAAACTTGGTCTAGTCTTAAATTTTTCAGGTTGACAAGGGGGTAAAAGGAAAAAAAAACATAAAACTTGTAGAGAAATTTCCCTCGGTTACAAAAATACCCAACATGTGGACATAATGTATCATGCGGGCACAGGGCACACCTCAAAAAGGAAGGAGAACCATTTGGCTTTTGGAAGCTGGATTTGTCCAGAATGAAGAGCGAAGGCCATGTCGGGTTCGCAGAGTCCCTGTGCTGCCAAAACAGTGAAGACCCCCCACAAGTGACGCCATTATGGAAACTACATCCCTCAAGGAATGCAACAAGGCATATAGTGAGCATATGGACCCCACTGGTGACAGACACAAATGTGGAGCAATGTGCTGTGAAACTGAAAAATTTAATTTTTTACACTAAAAAGTTGGCGTAAGTTTGAATTTTTCATGTTCACAAGGGGTTAAAAGAAAAAATAATCCACTTATCATGTAGAACAATCCCCCCCGATTACAGGAGTACCCCACATGTGGACACAAAGTGCAAAGCCGGCGCACGGAAAGCCTCCAATCAGAAGGAGCGCAATTTGGATTTTGGGAGCTGGATTTGACCAGAATGGAGGGCAAAGGCCATGTTGGGTTCGCAGAGCCCCCGTGCTGCCAAAACATTGTAAACCCCCCACAAGTGACGCCAATAAACTCAGGAATCTGTGTTTCGTATGGGGTGGGGTCACTTGAGGGGCTTAAAGGGCTTCCTGGGGCCTAGTTCTGGGGTGGTGCCTTGTGGGCTTGTCATCACTAAATGGTTGTCTCAGTATTGGAGCCAATCCAGGTGTATGCCTCCCCAGCCAAGAACAACTTGTGGGCCATTTTTTTGTTTTTTTTCTTTAGGGTGCCTTCACACACACTGGATCCGCAGCGGATTTCACGCTGTGGATTCGCAGTGAAATCCGCTGCAGATTCAGTGTCAGTGCATCCTTATGAGAATACATACACGCAGCAGGATCCAGTGTGTGTGAAGGCACCCTTAGAGGGGTGTGTAAGTATAAGTGTTATGCTTTTACACGTGTTAGTGTGTGTGTGTGTGTGTGTGTGTGTGTGTGTTTTATGTACTGTTTTTACATTTAGTGTGTGTTTTTGACTTTTTTGTTTTTTTTTTATTTGGGGAGCACACATCCAAATTCCAGAAAAAAAAAGAATTTTTTACTTTAAAAAAAAAAAAAGAAAAAAAGGGGGACAGAGGCAGGGGACACTATATAACTACTGATCCAGGGGAGAGGGTGGCAGGACGGGGAATAGAGGGTGGCAGGAGAGGGTGGCAGGATGGGGGGGAGAGGGTGGCAGGAGAGGGGAGGCAGGACGGAGGAGAAAGGGTAAAAGGAGAGAGGAGAGGGTGGCAGGAAAGAAGGTGGCAGGGAGGGGGGGAGAGGGTGGCAGGAGAGGGACGGCAGGGCAGAGGGGAGAGGGTGGCAGGAGAGGGGAGGCAGGGAAGGGGAGAGGGTGGCAGGAGAGGGGAGGCAGGGAAGGGGAGAGGGTGGCAGCGGAAAGGGAAGAGGGTGGTAGGAAAGAGGAGGCGGTGGCAGGAAAGGAGAGAAGGTAAAAGGAGAGGGTGGCAGGAGAGGGACGGCAGGGCAGAGTGGAGAGGGTGGCAGGAGAGGGGAGGCAGGGAAGGGAAGAGGGTGGCAGGAAAGGAGAGAAGGTAAGAGGAGAGGGTGGCAGGAGAGGGACGGCAGGGCAGAGTGGAGAGGGTGGCAGGAGAGGGGAGGCAGGGAAGGGAAGAGGGTGGCAGGATAGGGGAGGCAGGGAAGAGGAGAGGGTGGCAGCGGAGAGGGAAGAGGGTGGTAGGAAAGAGGAGGCGGTGGCAGGAAAGGAGAGAAGGTAAGAGGAGAGGGTGGCTGGATGGAGGGGGTGGCAGGACGGAGGGGAGAGGGTAATAGGAGAGGGGCGTCAGGATGGAGGGGAGAGGGTAAGAGGAGAGGGTGGCAGGGGAGGGGAGAGGGCGGCAGGACGGAGGGGAGAGGGTGGCAGGATTGAGTGTCGAAGGGGAGGGGAGAGGGTGGCAGGGGAGGGGAGAGGGTGGCAGCGGAGAGGGAAGAGGGTGAGAGGAGAGGGGGGCAGGACAGAGGAGAGGGTGGCAGGAGAGGAGAGAAGGTAAGAGGAGAGGGTGGCTGAATGGAGGGAGTGGCAGGACAAAGGGGAGAGGGTAAGAGGAGAGTGTGGCAGGGGAGGGAAAAGGGTGGCAGGACGGAGGGGAGAGGGTAAAAGGAAAGGGTTGCAGAGGAGGGGAGAGGGTGGCAGGACGGAGGGAAAAGGGTAAGAGGAGAGGGTGGAAGGACAGAGGGTCGCAGGGAAGGGAGGGGTGAAGAGGGATGGGAGGGGAGAAGGTGGCAGGGGAGGGTGTCAGCGGAGAGGGAAGAGGGTGGCAGGAGAGGGGTGGCAGGACAGAGGGGAGAGGGTAAGAGAAGAGGGGCGGCAGGACGGAGGGGACAGGGTAAGAGGAGAGAGAAGAGGATGGCAGGACAGAGGGCGTCAGGAAAGAAGAGAGGGTGGCAGGAGAGGGGAGAAGGTAAGAGGAGAGGGTGGCAGCGGAGAGGGGAGAAGGTAAGAGGAGAGGGTGGCAGCGGAGAGGGGAGAGGGTAGCAGGAGAGGGGAGAGGATAAGAGGAGAGGGTGGCTGGACGGAGGGGAGAGGGTAAGAGGAGAGGGTGGCAGGACAGAGGGTGGCAGGGGAGAGCTGTGGCAGGACGAAGGGCAGAGGGTAAGAGGAGAGAGAAGGGGTTGCAGGACGGAGGGGAGAGGGTAAGAGAAGGGAGGAGAGGGTGGCAGGACGCAGGGGGTGGGATGGCAGGATGCAGGGGTGGCAGGACACAGGGGGGTAGCAGGACGCAGGGAGTGGGTGGCAGGACGCAGGGAGTGGGTGGCAGGACAGGGGGGGTGGCAGGACAGGGGGGGTGACAGGACGCAGAGGGGGGGTGGCAGGACGCACGGGGGGGGGGGTGGCAGGAAAGAGGGGGTGGATGGCAGAATGGAGGGGGGACAGGACAGAGGGGGTGGGTGGCAGGACAGAGAGGTGGGTGGCAGAATGGAGGGGGGTTAGGATGCAGGGGGGGTGGCAGGACAGAGGGGAGAGGGTAAAAGGAGAGGGTGGAAGGACAGAGGGTCGCAGGGAAGGGGAGAGGGTGGGAGGGGAGAAGGTGGCAGGGGAGGGTGGCAGCGGGAGGGAAGAGGGTGGCAGGAGAGGGGTGGCAGGACAGAGGAGAGAGGGTAAGAGAAGAGGGGCGGCAGGACGGAGGGGACAGGGTAAGAGGAGAGAGAAGAGGGTGGCAGGACAGAGGGTGTCAGGAAAGAAGAGAGGGTGGCAGGAGAGGGGAGAAGGTAAGAGGAGAGGGTGGCAGCGGAGAGGGGAGAGGGTGGCAGGAGAGGGGAGAGGATAAGAGGAGAGGGTGGCAGGGGAGAGGTGTGGCAGGACGAAGGGCAGAGGGTAAGAGGAGAGAGAAGGGGGTGGCAGGACGGAGGGGAGAGGGTAAGAGGAGGGAGGAGAGGGTGGCAGGACGCAGGGGGTGGGATGGCAGGATGCAGGGGTGGCAGGACGCATTGGGGTAGCAGGACGCAGGGAGTGGGTGGCAGGACGCAGGGAGTGGGTGGCAGGACAGGGGGGGTGGCAGGACGCAGGGAGTGGGTGGCAGGACGCAGAGGGGGGGTGGCAGGACAGAGGGGGTGGATGGCAGGACAGAGGGGTGGGTGGCAGAATGGAGGGGGGACAGGACAGAGGGGGTGGGTGGCAGGACAGAGAGGTGGGTGGCAGAATGGAGGGGGGTTAGGATGCAGGGGGGGTGGCAGGACAGAGGGGGTGGATGGCAGAATGGAGGGGGGGACAGGACACAGGGGGGGTGGCAGCACGGGGGGGGGGTGGGTGGCAGAGGCAGCGCAGAGAGGAGAAGGGGTCGCGGGGGGGGGGGCAGAGGAGGAGGAGAGAAGAGGACGCAGCCGGCCCCGGCCCCTGGAGGTATCACTGGGAAGGGGGAGGAGGCGGAAGCACAGGGAGATCAACTAGCAGGCCCCCCCCCCCCCGTACACAGCACAGGGGGGGGGCCTGGAGGAGGAGGCACCATGAGGGGAGGAGGCACCCGGCACACTCCAGGACTGCACTGGGCACAGGGCTCACTACTCCCATCATCTCCTTCTCTGCTGCTGATTCTCAGCAAGCAGAGAAGGTGATGATGGGAGTAGTAGTATAGATCGCCCGTGATTGGCTGGCTGGTGGCTACCGGCCAATCACGGGCGATCGGGGGGCTGGATCCACGGGCAGGTGATGCCCGGGCACAGCTGTGATTGGTGCTGTCTCGGACAGCACCAATCACAGCTCTGTGCCAGGGTCCGGTCCCAGAAACACAGCAAATCGCTGTAATTGGCCGATGAGAAGTCATCGGCCAATCACAGCTATCGTTATCACGCGGGGCATGTAAACTGCCCCCTACGTGTCACAGAAAGATGGCTGCTGATTCTTAAACGATTTCGCGCGGCGCCCGTTTAAAGGGCCTGCGTACCAGTGCGTCATCTAAGTGCAGTGATCCCACAGGAAGCGTTTCAAGCGCATGCACGCTCTTGATCACCCATCATTCCCTTGTGTACAAATTCCTTAAATAATCAACCAACCAGGTGTATAAACAGGTGCACAAAACAAATGACTAAAAGAACATTTATGATGTTGCAATTGCTGGAACTAATAAATACAAAATAAATACAGAAAAACACAAAATACACTCAATGAGATGGCTGTACATATAAAATACGGGATACAATATTGTGTTATTCCCCAAATGAGAACCACTAATGGAAATAACGAAATGAAACATCTATGCATATAAATAAATGCCTAAATTCATGAAATGTGGATCTCATTTATGTATTAATGTGTTCATATTTATGTAAATCAACAATGTTAATTCTGTGTGTATAAATACTATAGGGTATTAATATACACCAATCTGGTGTCCCACACTGCAGTAACATGGGTCAATGAAATACTAAGTACACCCAGGGTACTGACAAAAATATATGTGCAAGAAAAGACGCATGTGCAAAGTGAAAGCTATATTCTATAAGTATGAACAGGCTCATATGTAGGAGTATTGAAAAATAACAAGCAATATCATATGGTATGTGTGTATCTAATGTCTGTGCCAATTGGTTGTATGTAGACAGTAAATGAACTATGGAGGCACGAATATGCGTAAGCTAATAATAATAAAACCCAGAATTTAGAGAATATAATTAATAGTGATACATAAGCTGGCGATGTACAATCATGCCGTCTGGAGCTCTGAGATGTTTTTCCGTATCACCGCCTCTGATTTTCGGGATTATTCTTTCTATGCCATAAATCATAAAGTTAGTACATTTCCCATCATGAAAGTTGATAAAATGCGTAGCCGCTCCTGGTTTGTGGCGAAAGGGATTCCCTGTAATGTCATTGAGATGTTCAAGAGCACGTATTTTCATTTTTCTAGTGGTACATCCTATATGTTTCATATTGCACTGTGAACATTCTATGACATATACGACATTTGTAGAGTAATGGTGCGTTTACACAGAAAGATTTATCTAACAGATTTTGGAAGCCAAAGCAAGGAATGGATTTGAAAACAAGAGAAATCTCAATCTTTCCTTTATGATCTGTTCCCTGTTTATAGTCTGTTCCTGATTTTGGCTTCAAAGATCTGTCAGATAAATCTTTCTGTGTAAACGCAGCATTACAGTCTATTCTCTCTTTGATGTTATAATACTTAGTATTAGAATTATTAGAAAAGGTGATGCAGACCTTGGCATATGTGCAGGTGCGGCACGGGTAGCCATGTCGCAGTCCTTTTGTCTGAGACCATAAGGCTCAGAGAGAGCATGTCCCCCAAGGTTTTAGCCCGTTTGGGAACAATTGCAAACCCCTGCGCCAGAATCTCCGATAGTCTGTCATCCTCTTTTAACCCTTAGACGACCCTGGACGTAACCTTACGTCCTGGGTGTTTTTCCCGCTATGAAGCGCGCTCCGGAGCGGAGCGCGCTTCATAGCAGGTGGGGGCCGGCTGCAATCAGCAGCCGGGACCTCACCGGTAATGACACGCTGCAGCGATCGCGCTGCCGCGTGTCATTAACCCCTTAAACGTCGCGATCGCAGCGCGACCGCGGCGTTTAAGTGTAAGTGACAGGGGGAGTCCCCTGTCACTTACCGATCGGGACCCCCGCAGTGTGACTGCGGGGGTCCCGATCGTTGAAACGGACTGCCGGAGGTCTCTCACCTGCCTCCGTGCGGTCCGATCGGCGATCTGCTACACTGAGCCTGCACAGGCAGGCTCAATGAGCAGATCGCCGATAACACTGATCAATGCTATGCCTATGGCATAGCATTCATCAGTGTAGAAATCTAAGTATTGTATGTACAAGTCCCCCAAAAGGACTTCAAATGTGTAAAAAAAAAAAGTTCAAAACACTAACACACAACCCCAAAACCCCTCCCCCAATAAAAGTCTAAATCACCCCCCTTTCCCATTATATAAATAAAACATATAAAAATGAATAAATAGATAAACATATAATATACCGTAGCGTGCGTAATTGTCCGATCTATTAAAATATAACAAGCGTCATTGTGACCGGCAAACGGCGTACACGAAAAGAGGGGAAAAAGTGCGCAGATTACCGATTGTATGTTACATTATATATTAAAAAAAATCAATAAAAAGTGATCAAAACGTCCGATCTTCACAAATAAGGTATTAATAAAGACTAGAGATCATGGCGGAAAAAATGACACCCCATACAGCCCCGTAGGTGAAAAAATAAAACCGTTATAAGCGTCACAATAGGCCCATTTTATTAATAACTAATTGCCAAAAAAAAGGATTTCATAAAAAAAAATATATATAACATTAGAGAATCTGTGTAACCTGCATATGGTTGTGTTCGGACTGA
This sequence comes from Dendropsophus ebraccatus, assembly GCF_027789765.1. Taxonomy (NCBI): domain Eukaryota; kingdom Metazoa; phylum Chordata; class Amphibia; order Anura; family Hylidae; genus Dendropsophus; species Dendropsophus ebraccatus. The sequence goes on from NC_091462.1 coordinate 115,001,944, forward strand.
CCTATAGAATAATAGTATCATGTTGCTGTTACCATATAGTGCATTACATAGACACAGGAACCCCCCAAACGTTACCATATTGCATTCTTTCTTACGATTTCACCTATTTATATCTTCATAAATAATATATTTGGGATTCCATCATACATGTTATGGTAAAATGAATGACGCCATTACACAGTACAACTATTCCTGTAAAAAACAAGCACTTACATGGCTTGTAGATAGAAAACTGAAAGTGCTAGAGCTCTTAGAAGGGGAGGAGGGAAAAACGAAAGCACTAAGATCAAAATTTGCGCGGTCCACTGGGTCATTTTGGGCCTGGTCCTCAAAGGGTTAAGATATGTACATGATTTCTATTTTTTTTTTTTTTAATTCTCAATTTTATTAAATTTTCCAAACATGTAACATAAATAAAAAAAAAAAGACAAACAGCAGTGTAAACCACACCAGTTAGGGTGGTACAATACTTAAAGAGAACCCGATAAAACCATGACAACAAATGCACCTGATATTTATGGTGATAAAGAGGCAATGTACACCACACAGCACCCTATAGGGGAGAGCTTGCACTGGTGAGAGAAAGCCCAGGGCACACGACTACCCAGGCAGGGACCAAAGGGGACTACTAGAGTAGAAGGCAAAGTTGAGGGAGAGAGAGAAGAAAGAATAAGAGGGAGAGGATAGGGAGGGGGGGGGGGAGGGATGGGTAGGGCCGCTCCTCACTGAGCCAGAAGGGTCCGGTACTCATCCGTCTCAGTGAATTGGTCCCAGTAGAACCACGTCCGAAAAAACTTTGCGTTATGTCCGTGCAGCTGAGCTGTAAGATCTTCCATATGTTTGATATCCTCAACTTTACGAATCCACATTGCTAAATTGGGAGGATCAGGACGGCGCCAAAGGGCCGGGATACAGGCTCGTGCAGTGTTAATCAGGTGTCGGAGGACAGAGCGTCAGTAGGATTTGAGAGGGATGTCCGCAATATGCAAGAGAAAAAGCGCCGGGGAAGAGGGGAGCTGGCGATCTGTGAAAGTAGAGGAGATACGCCACACCTCCTTCCAAAAAGGTACCAGCACAGGGCAACTCCAGAAGGTGTGCACGAGAGTACCTTCCTTGCCGCAGTTTCTCCAGCACAGTGGCGGAACGTCCGGGAACAACCGGTGGAGTCGAGTAGGAACCCAATACCATCGGGAGAGTAGTTTGTAGCCTGCCTCTTGGAGGCGGGAAGAGATGGAACTGGAGTGGGTACAGGTAAGAACCCTGTCGACCTGGGCTGCTGAGAGGGAGATATCTAAGTCTGCCTCCCACGCAGTGAGGAAGGGGGGTGGCGGTTGATCCGGTGGGGACCCCAACAGATTGTATAGGAGAGAGAGGGAGTGCCTGAGCGGACCAGAGCCCAAGCAGAGGGTTTCAAAGTGTGTGGAGGGGCGAGCAAAACCAGAAGGGTTCGGTAGCGAGCGGAGGAAATGGTTACGTTGCAGTGCCCTCCAGAACCCTAAGGGAGCTGGGTCCGAGAGGTCTCGTAGGTCAGTAAGGGTTCGCCATGCCGAGACATGTAGGAAAATAGTGGCTCGGAAGGAGCCAGCACGCAACCAGGTTTGGAAGACCGGGTCCTCCAAGCTGATCGGAAAGGCAGGGTTGCCCAGGATGGGAAACAGGGGGGAGGGGCCAGGAAGCCAGTGGAAAGGTGCTTATGACACATCTTCAGTGTGGGAACAATAGTGGGATGAGAGCCGGCAAAACGCGCAGAGGCTGGGATCCACGGAGCTGCCAATAGGGGGATTGGGGAGATAGTCATTTCCAGGCCAACCCACAATTTAGTGGGGGCGTGGCGATGCCAATCGAGTACCCGAGTAAGGTGTGCAGCTACATAGTATTGATAAAGATTGGGAAGAGCCAGACCACCTTTTGCTTTTGGACGGTATAAGATTGATTTGGCGAGACGAGGTTGCTTGTGTGCCCAAGTAAATTTAATGAGGAGTGTAGACAGTTGCCGGAAGTAGGATAGGGGGACCGCAACTGGAAGGGCTTGAAAAAGATATAGCAAGCGCGGCAAGACATTCATTTTGAAGATCGCGCAGCGCCCAAACCAGGTGAAGGTACCCCCGTGCCACTTGAGCAAGTCTGCTTCAATGCGTTTGAGCATGGGTAAGAAGTTAGCTTTGAAAAGGTCGGCTGTCGCAGGAGTAAGTTGGACCCCCAGGTACGTCAGAGAAGAACGGGACCACCGAAAAGGGAAAGAAGTCCCCAAGGAGGCTGCAACAGATGGGGGAAGAGAAAGGTTGAGTGCTTCGGATTTTTGCAGATTAACTTTATAGTTAGAGAGACGTTGGTAACAAGAGAGTTCGGAAAGGAGATTGGGCAGAGAGACAAGGGGTTGAGAAAGGAAAAACAATAAGTCGTCTGCATAGGCCGCAACCTTGTGGTCCACCGACCCCACTCGAACCCCAGCAATGTTAACATTGTTCCTGACATGCCTGAGGAAAGGTTCAAGGGTCAAAATAAAAATGAGGGGGGATAGGGGGCAGCCTTGCCGTGTCCCGTTAGCAATGGGAAACACGGAAGAGAGAAGGCCGTTGACCGAGACCTGAGCCGTAGGGCAAGAATAGAGAGAGCCAATCCACTCCAACATATTCGGACCGAGGCCCAAATGTCTAAGTGTGGCAAAAAGGAAAGGCCAACTGACTCGGTCAAAGGCCTTCTCGGCATCCGTGGACAGGAGCATGGAGGGAAGGCCAGAGGAATGAACATGATGGATAATGTTAATTGCCCTGATGGTATTATCCCGAGCCTCACGAGTAGGCATGAAGCCTACCTGATCCAGATGTATAATAGGCTGGAGCAAGGGAGTGAGACGGGCGGCAAGGATTTTAGAGAAGAATTTAAGGTCTAAATTTAGGAGGGAAATAGGGCGGTAATTTTGGCATTGCAAAGGATCCTTGCCATCCTTGGGGATGACAGAGATATGGGCACGGAGAGAGTCTTGGGGAAGAGTGGAGCCGGTGGAGACAGAGTTGTAGGCAGACAAGAAGTGTTCCTTAAGGAGGGGGCCGAACGACTTGTAGTACGGTAAAGTCAGACCGTCTGGGACCGGAGCCCTACCCGAGGGGGAGGATTTGATCGCCCACTCCCATTCCGAAGCTGTGATGGGAGATTCAAGCGAGGAAATGCTCTCCTCCGGCAGGGAGGGAAGACCTGAATCTCGGAGATAGGAGGAGATAGAAGAAAGAGGAGGGTCGGGGCTAGTAGGGCTAGATGTGGAAGAGAGCCCATAAAGGTCTACATAATATGAACAGAATGTATCCACTATTTGAGAGGAGAGCGACAAACGGGTTCCGCTGGCTGAGGAAATATGGGGGATGAAAGAGCGAGCTCTCTGCAGTCTCAGAGCCCGAGCTAGTGTTTTGCCAGGCTTATTGCCAAATTCAAAATAATGGCGACAACGCGCTAGGGAGGCCTTGGCCGAGGCGAAAGTAAGATCTCTTAGTTTGCCCCGCAGGGCCGCTAGCTCCGCACCCGTGGATGCAGCCAGAGACCTCTTGTGTTGTCTATCAAGAACTGCAATTTGCGAGACCAGGGACGAGATCTTAGCAGTACGCTCCTTTTTAAGCCGTGCAGCCAGTTTGATAAAAGTACCTCTGATGTAGCATTTATGAGCCTCCCAGACCACTGTAGGCGAGGAATCAGGGGTAATATTGGTAGCGAAGTAACTGGTCAGGTCCGAGTTAATCTCAGCTATAACCGTCGGATCCCTTAACAAAGAGTCATTGAGACGCCAACGCCACGACCGGCGGTTGGGGGGAAGCAAAGGTGAGAGAGAGGGAGATGAGGGCGTGATCCGAAAAAAAGATGGGGTCAATGGAAGTAGTGGTCACTTTGTCCAGATGCGTGTGAAAAACAAATAGGTAATCAATCCGGGAGTATCGATTATGGGGGTGGGAAAAAAAGGTATAGTCCTTGTCTAGCGGATGCTGGAGTCTCCAGGCGTCGATAAGCTGAAATGAGTGCAGAGTGCGTTTAACCCGACGTAGGGTAGAGAAGGAGAGGGACGAGTGGCCCGACGAGGAGTCGAGAAGAGGGTCCAGGGCCATGTTGAGATCGCCACCGAAAACCACCACCCCCTCCAGAAAGGCCTCCACTTGGGCCAAACAGCGCTCCAAAAAGGCCAGTTGACCGGTGTTGGGAAGGTAAGCTGTGGCAAGGGTACAGAGCGTGCCAGCCATCTTGCCTTTTACCAGGAGGAACCGGCCCTCTGGGTCCGACAACTGATCCTGAAACTCCCAAGGAGCCGAGCGGGCAATCAGGATAGATACCCCCTTAGTTTTAGAGTCTGAGGAGCAACTGTGGAAGACTTCAGGGAAGTTACGATCGGTCAAGCGCTGTACTTGGTCTTTTCGGAAATGGGTCTCCTGGATGAAAGCCACTGAAGCGCGCTTGGCCCAGAGGAGGCGCAGCAGGGAGGACCGCTTCTCCGGTATGTTCAGGCCCTGTGCGTTCAGCGAGACGCAAAGAATAGAAGACATGGCTCAGCGAGGGGCGACCTAAAGGGAAAAAAGGGGGGGGGAAGGGGCAAGGGGGGGACAGAAAGAGAGACCTGGGAGGGGGGTGAAAGAAAGAAAGAAAGAAAGAAAGAAAGAAAGAAAGAAAGAAATAAAGAAAGAAAGAAAGAAAGAAAGAAGGGGCAAGGTAGAAGGGAGTGCAAGAGAAAGTCGGGTAACAAAGACCCGGACACTAGGATGGGCAGTGATCACCAGGGCAGCCCGCCCAGAGCCTGTGAAGAAGGAACCACGCGGGGGAACGTGGAGGAGCAGACCAAAGGTCTTGACTCAAACACCCAACCTCGGATAGGAACCTACCCAGAGGACGGGGGTGGAGCGTTCACAAAAGCCAACAGGAGAGCTCAGCTGTCCGGGCACTCTATTCACAGAGGAAAAAGGGACAGACACTACGGGTGGCCAATTGCCCCTTTAATAACAACCTAAGGTGGTCGAAGAGAGAGTATAGAGTAACAAAAGCCCTGACAGAGACAGGGGGGGGGAGGGGTGAAAGAGGGAAGGGGCAGTTCCAGTGGGGTAGACACCTAGAAAGAGGGAGGGAGAATGGCAAAATGGGACGGATAGACAACGAGATGAAGGGAGGGTAACATGTTCCTGGCACACACCATTTAAACAACCTATCCCAATAATGCACAAAAACACGGATTACACTGAGAAACATATAACAATTGCAAAATCCTAGAAATTCCCACGTATTCATATAAAACAGAACCGTAATGTGGCCTGAGACATAGTGCAACGGTGCCATCTAGTGGTTATTCAGCAGTATTGCCTGGTTCCTATGTGTTACTACACGGGGGAAACTGTCTCCGGGAATAATGGGGGGAGGTGGTAGGAGGAAGGGGGGAGGGGGGGGGAGGTGGTGGGAGGATAAGGGGAGACAATTAGAGCAAATTAAGGGGGTGGAAGGGAAGAGATGGGGGGGAGAAGGGAAGAGTAATAGGGAGGGGAGGGTGAGTGAGGGGAGGAAAGACAGGGAGGGAAAAAACGGGAGAGGGGAGACAAAAGGGAACAAAGAGGGGGGGGAGGCAGGGGAAAAAACACGGGGGGTGGGGGAACAAGGGGGGGGGCATCGGGAGAGGAAGAAGGCAAATACATGAGGGGCAGAGCACTTATCCTTCATGGGGTAAACGGACCTCTATTGGACACGGGGCAACCCAGCTTAAATCTGAGGGAAAGTGGTGGTTGCAATGTGACACTCTGATGCCGTCCTGTCAGCAGGCAGGGGGAGGAAGCTGAACTGTCAAGCAAACAGAGTACTGATGGGGTAGAGGAGAAGAAACTAGGGGGGCCAGGGGGGAAAAACCCGGGAACACAAAGAGCCCACATGCCTGAGAGTGGTATTAGAGGTATGCGAGCGCCCAAGAGCGCCACAGACCACCTATTGAGGTGAACCAGGGCACTGGGGCACATAAACAAAGTACAATCTAATCTGGCCCCCACAGGAGGCGGCTCACGTGTCCCGGAATCTAGTAGCAAGAATGGGGAGTAGGTCGCAGGCACCACCGCGACGGGCCCACGATGCAGGATATGCGGGAGAGAAGTTCACTACCATGTCCCGATCAGTCCTCTGCCGGTCTTCCCCGGGCCCTCGGGGAACGCCGGCGGAGGGGGGCCAGACGGGAGTCCTCACGACGGGGAGAGCGGGATCGACGCTGTCCACTGGGGGGCGTACGACGCCCGGGAGTCGGCCGAGCCGCAGGCATGGGCAGGATAGGAGCAGTCCAATCCGGGATCGGTAGGTCGGAGATGTCCAGGAGCTTGAAGACTTCTGGCAGGTCTCCCGGAGTGCGGACAATGCAGGAGGTCCCTCGATGAGGTGGAAGGGGTATCCCCAACGATATGAGGCCCCCTCATCTCGGATCACTTCCAGAAGACGACGCAGGAGACGCCGCATCGCTAAGGTATGGCGAGACAGGTCGGGCAGCAGAGTGACTTCAGCGCCATGGTAATCTAAGGGACCCAGCTGCCAGGCGCGCTGCAGCAGTGCCTCCTTTTGCCGGTAATAGTGGACGCGGCACAGGACGTCCCGCGGGCGGTTACGGTCCTGGGAACGGGGTCCGGCCACGCGGTGTGTCCTGTCCATTTCCACATGGGTACCCTCCGGCTCCCCCAGGTACTGGTTAAAGATGCTGCGTACTGTGTCCACCAGCCGATCGGGCCCTATGTCTTCGGGGAGGCCGCGTACCTTTACATTGTTACGGCGGCCCCTGTTTTCCAAGTCGTCCACGTGGAATATGAGCTCTCGTAGGACTGCCTCATGTGCATCCACCCGGGGGGCAACAGTAGTGATGGCTTTATCCAGCTCGGACTGCCGGGATTCTAGGGAACAGACCGAGGTGGTAATTGCGGCTACCGCCGTTTTCAGTTCTGCCATGTCCTTCCCATGGCGCTCCTCCATATGAGATAGCTGCGCTGTAAGCTCATGGGGAGTGCGTGTGGGGAGGGCCTGCAACAAGTCCTTTACCTCTGAGAGCAGAGCAGCCGAAGCAGCGGCCGACAGCGGGTCTCCCTCCGGGATAAGTGTCTCCCTCCGAGAAGGTGAATTGGGGGTCCCTCCATCCCCGAGGATCGCAGGATAGGGCTGTCTGAGCTCCGGGAAAGGCAGGTTTGACTTCTGAGGCGCTTTCCTGGTGGCGGCTGCGGCGGCCATTTTAGATCTGCCCGAGTCTGCCATCGGAGAAGGGGATAAAGAGCGGACAAAACGGGTAATAGATGCCCGGTAGGTCACCAAAGGAGTTGCAGGGGTCTTCTTAGCCCTAGTGGGCATCCCTGTGCCAAGCAGTGATCGGCCTGTGTCCCGGTAATGATGAGCAGTGCCCGGAGCTGAGAGAAGGCACGTCTTCACTCGGCCATGCTCAAACCACGCCTATGTACATGATTTCTAATAATGTATTTAATTTGTTCAAAGAATGGAGTATACACCATAGATAAAACAGGCTTAGCCAATGTTTTCTTCTTATTGTTTGCCACACTATTAGACGAACTTGCTTTGGGTAAAATTTGGGTAAATTTTACCTAAATTTAATTTTACCCAAAGCAAGTTCGTTTAATAGTGTGGCAAACAATAAGAAGAAAACAGTGGCTAAGCCTGTTTTTTCTATGGTGTATACTCCATTCTTTGAACAAATAAATACATTATTAGAAATCATGTACATATCTTAAAAGAGGACGGCAGACTATCGGAGATTCTGGCGCAGGGGTTTGCAATTGTTCCCAAACAGGCTAAAACCTTGGGGGACATGCTCTCCCCGAGCCTTATGGTCTCAGACAAAAGGACTGCGACATGGCTACCCGTGCCGCACCTGCACATATGCCAAGGTCTGCATCACCTTTTCTAATAATTCTAATACTAAGTATTATAACATCAAAGAGAGAATAGACTGTAACTCTACAAATGTCGTATATGTCATAGAATGTTCACAGTGCAATATGAAACATATAGGATGTACCACTAGAAAAATGAAAATACGTGCTCTTGAACATCTCAATGACATTACAGGGAATCCCTTTCGCCACAAACCAGGAGCGGCTACGCATTTTATCAACTTTCATGATGGGAAATGTACTAACTTTATGATTTATGGCATAGAAAGAATAATCCCGAAAATCAGAGGCGGTGATACGGAAAAAAATCTCAGAAACCGAGAAGCTTTTTGGCAACATGCCTTGGGTACTAGAGCTCCAGACGGCATGAATGTACATCGCCAGCTTATGTATCACTATTATTATATTCTTTATATTCTCTAAATTCTGGGTTTTATTATTATTAGCTTACGCATATTCGTGCCTCCATAGTTCATTTACTGTCTACATACAACCAATTGGCACAGACATTAGATACACACATACCATATGATATTGCTTGTTATTTTTCAATACTCCTACATATGAGCCTGTTCATACTTATCTATATCATAAAAATGAAAGTCTGTCTGTCTGTCTGTCCCGGATAGACTTCCAAACGCCTGAACCGTTTGACCCCAAATTTGGCACACAGATACATTGAGTGCCCGGGAAGGTTTTAGCGAAGGTCCCGTCCCCGCCAGATGTACAGGAGGGGAGGGGGAGGGGAAAGAGAGGCGCCCCATAGAGATGAATGGGAAAATCTCCTCACTGCAAACACAGGTGATATAATTAGCTGCAGCAGACACGGCAGTTGGAGCCTTAGCAACCAATAGGATTACTGCTTTCATTTTCACAGGGAGCAATGGTTGCTAGGGAAGCTGCCTCACAACATCCACAGTAATAACTGGTAGACCCCCTACTCCATCTATACAGTACATGTATACAGGACCCCCTACTCCATCTATACAGTACATGTATATACAGGACCCCCTACTCCATCTATACAGTACATGTATACAGGACCCCCTACTCCATCTATACAGTACATGTATACAGGGCCCTCTACTACATCTATACAGTACATGTATACAGGAGCCCCTACTCCATCTATACAGTACATGTATACAGGACCCCCTACTCCATCTATACAGTACATGTATACAGGACCCCCTACTCCATCTATACAGTACATATATATATATATATATATATACAGGGCCCCCTACTCCATCTATACAGTACATGTATATACAGGACCCCCTACTCCATCTATACAGTACATGTATACAGGACCCCCTACTCCATCTATACAGGACATGTATATACAGGACCCCCTACTCCATCTATACAGTACATGTATACAGGACCCCCTACTCCATCTATACAGTACATGTATACAGGACCCCCTACTCCATCTATACAGTACATATATATACAGGAGCCCCTACTCCATCTATACAGTACATGTATATACAGGACCCCCTACTCCATCTATACAGTACATGTATACAGGACCCCCTACTCCATCTATACAGTACATGTATACAGCACCCCCTACTCCATCTATACAGTACATGTATATACAGGACCCCCTACTCCATCTATACAGTACATGTATACAGGAGCCCCTACTCCATCTATACAGTACATGTATACAGGAGCCCCTACTCCATCTATAAAGGTATACGGGGCCCCCTACTCCATCTATACAGTACATGTATACAGGAGCCCCTACTCCACCTATACAGGTATACAGGGCAGTATTACCAGCTGCTGCTGCCCTAAGCACTAAACCTGAAGACGCCCCATCCTCACTCACCAATTAGCATCGGGACTGGTAGGTAATAGCTGCACATGTCACATTTACCAACGCCACACCAGACCTGACCAATAACGCCATACTGTGACTGGATAACACCGCCACACCAGGCCCGACCAATACCACCATACTGTGACTGGATGGAATACAAATAGTTGCTGTCCGGCTCCAAGTAGTATAAAAATCTTTTCTTTATTGTAGCATATTAAAAACTGTACATGACAGTATCATAAACGCCAACGCGTTTCGGAAAAGCTTCCTTAATCATGCCATGATTAAGGAAGCTTTTCCGAAACGCGTTGGCGTTTATGATACTGTCATGTACAGTTTTTAATATGCTACAATAAAGAAAAGATTTTTATACTACTTGGAGCCGGACAGCAACTATTTGTATTCCATATATGTATCGGGAGTCGACCCGACTTCATGGTGGCTGGTGCCTGAACTTTTGGATCAAGGGTGAGCTGATATTATCCCTTTCTTCTCTACATACTGTGACTGGATAACAACTCCATACCAGACCTGACCAATACCGCCATACTGTGACTGGATAACACCGCCATACCAGACCTGACCAATACTGCCATACTGTGACTGGATAACACTGTCATATCAGACCTGACCAATACGACCACACTGTGACTGGATAACACCGCCATACCAACCCTGACCAATACTGCCATACTGTGACTGGATAACACCACCATACCAGACCTGACCAATACTGCCATACTGTGAAAGGATAACACTGCCATACCAGACCTGACCAATACCGCCATACTGTGACTGGATAACACCGCCACACCAGACCTGACCAATACCACCATGCTGTGACTGGGTAACACTGCCATACCAGACCTGACCAATACCACCATACTGAGACTGGATAACACTGTCATACCATACCAAATAAGACCGCCACACCAGACCTGACCAATACCGCCATACTGTGAATGGATAACACCGCCATACCAGACCTGACCAATACCGCCATACTGTGAATGGATAACACCGCCACACCAGACCTGACCAATACCGCCATACTGTGACTGGATAACACCGCCATACCAGACCTGACCAATACCACCAAACTGTGACTGGATAACTCTGCCAGACCTGACCAATACCGCCATACTGTGACTGGATAACACCGCCACACCAGACCTGACCAATACCGCCATACTGTGAATGGATAACACCGCCATACCAGACCTGACCAATACCGCCATACTGTGAATGGATAACACCGCCACACCAGACCTGACCAATACCGCCATACTGTGACTGGATAACACCGCCATACCAGACCTGACCAATACCACCAAACTGTGACTGGATAACTCTGCCATACCAGACCTGACCAATACGGCCACACTGTGACTGGATAACACTGCCATACCACACCTGACCAATACGACCACACTGTGACTGGATAACACTGCTATACCAGACCTGACCAATACCGCCATACTGTGACTTGATAACACCACCATACTAGACCTGACCAATACCGCCATACTGTGACTGGATAACACTGCTATACCAGACCTTACCAATACCTCCATACTGTGACTGGATGAATCTGCCATACCAGACCTGACCAATACCACCATACTGTGACTGGATAACACTGCCATACCAGACTTGACCAATACCGCCATACTGTGACTGGATAACACCGCCATACCAGACCTGACCAATACCACCATACTGTGACTGGATAACACTGCCATACCAGACCTGACCAATACCACCATACTGTGACTGGATAGCACTGCCACAGCACCTCCACCAACTCTATACTACAGGTATATAGAACCCGAAACTATACACTACAGGTATACAGGACCCCCGAACAATATACTTTAGGTATACAAGACCTCCACCAACTCTATACTACAGGTATACAGCACCTCCACCAACTCTATACTACAGGTATACAGGACCCTCTATACACACTGACACTTTACACCCGGGCAGCACCAGGTACATTTTCTAGTCTATATCATAAAAATGAAAGTCAGTCTGTCTGTCTGTCTGTCCCAAATAGACTTCCAAACGCCTAAACCGTTTGACTCCAAATTTGGCACACAGATACATCGGGTGCCCGGGAAGGTTTTAGCGAAGGTCCCGTCCCCGCCAGATGTACAGGAGGGGAGGGGGAGGGGGAAGAGCGGCGCCCCATAGAGATGAATAGGAAAATCTCCTCACTGCAAACACAGGTGATATAATTAGCTGCAGCAGACACGGCAGTTGGAGCCTTAGCAACCAATAGGATTACTGCTTTCATTTTCATAGGGAGCAATGGTTACTAGGGAAGCTGCCTCAAAACATCCACAGTAATAACTGGTAGACCCCCTACTCCATCTATACAGTATATGTATACAGGACCCCCTACTCCATCTATACAGTACATGTATACAGGAGCCCCTACTCCATCTATACAATACATGTATACAGGGCCCCCTACTCCATCTATACAGTACATGTATACAGGAGCCCCCTACTCCATCTATACTGTACATGTATACAGGGCCCCCTACTCCATCTATACAGTACATGTATATACAGGGCCCCCTACTCCATCTATACAGTACATGTATATACAGGGCCCCCTACTCCATCTATACAGTACATGTATATACAGGACCCCCTACTCCAACTATACAGTACATGTATACAGGACCCCTACTCCATCTATACAGTACATGTATATACAGGACCCCCTACTCCATCTATACAGTACATGTATACAGGACCCCCTACTCCATCTGTACAGTACATGTATACAGGGCCCCCTACTCCATCTATACAGTACATGTATATACAGGGCCCCCTACTCCATCTATACAGTACATGTATATACAGGACCCCCTACTCCAACTATACAGTACATGTATACAGGACCCCTACTCCATCTATACAGAACATGTATATACAGGACCCCCTACTCCATCTATACAGTACATGTATACAGGACCCCCTACTCCATCTGTACAGTACATGTATACAGGGCCCCCTACTCCATCTATACAGTACATGTATATACAGGGCCCCCTACTCCATCTATACAGTACATGTATATACAGGGCCCCCTACTTTATCTATACAGTACATGTATATACAGGACCCCCTACTCCATCTATACAGTACATGTATATACAGGACCTCCTACTCCATCTATACAGTACATGTATATACAGAGCCCCCTACTCCATCTATACAGTACATGTATATACAGGGCCCCCTACTCCATCTATACAGTACATGTATATACAGGACCCCCTACTCCATCTATACAGTACATGTATATACAGGGCCCCCTACTCCATCTATACAGTACATGTGTATACAGGACCCCTACTCCATCTATACAGTACATGTATACAGGACCCCCTACTCCATCTATACAGTATATGTATATACAGGGCCCCCTACTCCATCTATACAGTACATGTATATACAGGACCCCCTACTCCATCTATACAGTACATGTATACAGGACCCCCCTACTCCAACTATACAATACATGTATACAGGACCCCCTACTCCATCTATACAGTACATGTATATACAGGGCCCCCTACTCCATCTATACAGTACATGTATATACAGGACCCCCTACTCCATCTATACAGTACATGTATATACAGGACCCCCTACTCCATCTATACAGTACATGTATATACAGGACCCCCTACTCCATCTATACAGTACATGTATACAGAGCCCCCTACTCCATCTATACAGTACATGTATATACAGGACACCCTACTCCATCTATACAGTACATGTATACAGGGCCCCCTACTCCATCTATACAGTACATGTATATACAGGACCCCCTAATCCATCTATACAGTACATGTATATACAGGACCCCCTACTCCATCTATACAGTACATGTATATACAGGACCCCCTACTCCATCTATACAGTACATGTATATACAGGACCCCCTACTCCATCTATACAGTACATGTATATACAGGACCCCCTACTCCATCTATACAGTACATGTATACAGAGCCCCCTACTCCATCTACACAGTACATGTATATACAGGACCCCCTACTCCATCTATACAGTACATGTATACAGAGCCCCCTACTCCATCTATACAGTACATGTATATACAGGACACCCTACTCCATCTATACAGTACATGTATACAGGGCCCCCTACTCCATTTATACAGTACATGTATATACAGGACCCCCTACTCCATCTATACAGTACATGTATACAGGGCCCCCTACTCCATCTATACAGTACATGTATATACAGGGCCCCCTACTCCATCTATACAGTACATGTATATACAGGACCCCCTACTCCATCTATACAGTACATGTATATACAGGACCCCCTACTCCATCTATACAGTACATATATACAGGACCCCCTACTACATCTATACAGTACATGTATATACAGGGCCCCCTACTCCATCTAACCAGTACAAGTATACAGGGGCCCCTACTCCATCTATACAGTACATGTATATACAGGACCTCCTACTCCATCTATACAGTACATGTATATACAGGGCACTACAGGTATACCAAACTGTGACTGGGTAACACTGCCACACCAGACCTGACCAATACCGCCATACTGTGACTGGATAACACTGCCACACCAGACCTGACCAATACCGCTATACTGTTACTGGATAACACTGCCATACCAGACCTGACCAATACCACCAAACTGTGACTGGGTAACACCTGACCAATACCACCATACTATGACTGGAAAAAACTGCTATACCACACCTGACCAATACCGCCATACTGTAACTGGATAACACTGTCATACCACACCTGACCAATACCGCTATACTGTGACTGGATAACACTGCCATACCAGACCTGACCAATACCGCCATACTGTGACTGGATAACACCGCTATACAAGACCTGACCAAAGATTTTCTAGCAAGTCTGAACGGGAGGGTACTGCCCCTCTGCAAGGTGCTACCCTACGCACCAGACCATGGGTGCCTAATGGTAAATACGACCCTGCAGGTATACGGGACACTACAGGTATACAGGACCACAAAACTATACACTACAAGTGCACGGGACCTCCACCAACTATATACTACAGGTATACAGGACCCCAAAACTATACACTACAGGTATACAGGACCTCCACCAACTATATACTTCAGGTATACAGGACCTCCACCAACTATATACTACAGGTATACAGGACCCCAAACTATACACTACAGGTATACAGGACCTCCACCAACTATATACTTCAGGTATACAGGACCTCCACCAACTCTATACTACAGGTATACAGCACCTTCACCAACTCTTTACTACAGGTATACAGGACCCCAAAGCTATATACTACAGGTATACAGGAACTCCACCAACTATATACTACAGGTATACAGGACCCCAAACTATACACTACAGGTATACAGGACCCCAAAGCTATATACTACAGGTATACAGGAACTCCACCAACTATATACTACAGGTATATAGGACCGCAAACTATACATTACAGGTATACAGGACCTCAAAACTATACACTACAGGTATACAGTACCTACACCAACTCTATACTACAGGTATACAGCACCTTCACCAACTCTTTACTACAGGTATACAGGACCCCAAAGCTATATACTTCAGGTATAAAGGACCTCCACCAACTCTATACTACAGTTATACAGGACCCTCAAACTATGCACTACAGGTATACAGGACCCCCAAACTATATACTACAGGTATACAAGACCTCCACCAATTATACACTACAGGTATCCAGGACCCTTAAACTATAAACTACAGGTATACAAGACCTCCACCAACTATACATTACAGGTATACAGCACCAACTATATACTACAGGTATACAGGACCCAGAACTATACAGTACAGGTATACAGGACCTTCACCAACTGTACACTGCAGGTATACAGGACCTCCCTCAACTATACACTACAGGTATACAGCCCCCCCAACTACACACTACAGGTATACAGGACCCCCCACCTATACACTATAGGTATACAGCCCCCCCAACTATGCACTACAGATATGCGAGACCCCTAAAAACTATACATTGTGGGTATACAGAACCCCTTCAACTATGCACTACAGGTATACACTAATTCCACTGATTACCTTAGATGAAACAATACCTTTAGCTTGGCCTCCTGGGCACCTTAGAACAAATCTAATTAACACACTGACACTTTATACCCGGGCAGCGCCGGGTACATTTTCTAGTCTATATCATAAAATTTAAAGTCTGTCTGTCTGTCCCAAATAGACTTCCAAACGCCTGAACCGTTTACCCCAAATTTGGCACACAGATACATCGGGTGCCCGGGAAGGTTATTGCGAAGGTCCCGTCCCCGCCAGATGTACAGGACGGGAGGGGGAGGGGGAAGAACATCGCCCCATAGAGATGAATGGGAAAATCTCCTCACTGCAAACACAGGTGATATAATTAGCTGCAGCAGACACGGCAGTTGGAGCCTTAGCAACCAATAGGATTACTGCTTTCATTTTCACAGGGAACAATGGTTGCTAGGGAAGCTGCCTCACAACATCCACAGTAATAACTGGTAGACCAACTACTCCATCTATACAGTACATGTATATACAGGACCCTCTACTCCAACTATACAGTACATGTATATACAGGGCCCCCTACTCCATCTATACAGTACATGTATACAGGAGCCCCTACTCCATCTATACAGTACATGTATACAGGGCCCCCTACTCCATCTATACAGTACATGTATACAGGACCCCCTACTCTATCTATACAGTATATGTATACAGGACCCCCTACTCCATTTATACAGTATATGTATATACAGGACACTACAAATATACAGGGCCCCTTACTCCATCTATACAGTACATGTATATACAGGACCCCCTACATCATCTATACAGTAAATGTATATACAGGACCCCCTACTCCATCTATACAGTACATGTATACAGGACCCCCTACTCCATCTACAGTACATATATATACAGGACCCCCTACTCCATCTATACAGTACATGTATATACAGGACCCCCTACTCCATCTATACAGTACATGTATATACAGGACCCCCTACTCCATCTATACAGTACATATATATACAGGACCCCCTACTCCATCTATACAGTACATGTATACGGGACCCCCTACTCCATCTATACAGTACATGTATACACAGGACCCCTACTCCATCTATACAGTACATGTATATACAGGGCCCCCTACTGCATCTATACAGTACATGTATATACAGGACCCCCTACTCCAACTATACAGTACATGTATATACAGGGCCCCCTACTCCATCTATACAGTACATGTATACAGGACCCCCTACTCCATCTATACAGTACATGTATATACAGGACCCCCTACTCCATCTATACAGTACATGTATATACAGGGCACTACAGGTATACCAAACTGTGACTGGGTAACACTGCCACACCAGACCTGACCAATACCGCCATACTATAACTGGATAATACCTCCATACCAGACCTGACCAATACCGCCATACTGTGACTGGATAACACTGCCATACCAGACCTGACCAATACCGCCATACTGTGACTGCATAACACTGCCATACCAGACCTGACCAATACCGCCATACTGTGACTGGATAACACCACCAGACCTGACCAATATGTATATACAGGACACTACAGGTATACAGGGCCCCTTACTCCATCTATACAGTACATGTATATACAGGACCACCTACATCATCTATACAGTAAATGTATATACAGGACCCCCTACTCCGAATATACAGTACATGTATACAGGACCCCCTACTCCATCTATACAGTACATATATATACAGGACCCCCTACTCCATCTATACAGTACATATATATACAGCACCCCCTACTCCATCTATACAGTACATATATATACAGGACCCCCTACTCCATCTATACAGTACATGTATACGGGACCACCTACTCCATCTATACAGTACATGTATATACAGGACCCCCTACTCCAACTATACAGTACATGTATATACAGGGCCCCCTACTCCATCTATACAGTACATGTATACAGGACCCCCTACTCCATCTATACAGTACATGTATATACAGGACCCCCTACTCCATCTATACAGTACATGTATATACAGGGCACTACAGGTATACCAAACTGTGACTGGGTAACACTGCCACACCAGACCTGACCAATACCGCCATACTGTGACTGGATAATACCTCCATACCAGACCTGACCAATACCGCCATACTGTGACTGGATAACACTGCCATACCAGACCTGACCAATACCGCCATACTGTGACTGGATAACACTGCCATACCAGACCTTACCAATACCGCCATACTGTGACTGGATAACACCACCAGACCTGACCAATACCCCCATACTGTGCTGGATAACACTGCCATACCAGACCTGACCAATACCGCCATACTGTGACTGGATAACACTGTCATACCAGACTTGACCAATACCGCCATACTGTGACTGGATAACACTGCCATACCAGACCTGACCAATACCGACCCACTGTGACTGGGTAACACCGCCACACCAGACCTGACCAATACCGCCAAACTGTGACTGGGTAACACTGTCATACCACACCTGACCAATACCGCCATACTGTGACTGGATAACACCGCCATACCAGACCGGACCAATAACGCCATACTGTGACTGGATAACACTGCCACACCAGACCGGACCAATAACGCCATACTGTGACTGGATAACACCGCCACACCAGACCTGACCAATACCACCATACTGTGACTGGATAACACCGCCATACCAGACCGGACCAATAACGCCATACTGTGACTGGATAACACTGCCACACCAGACCCGACCAATACTGCCATACTGTGCTGGATAACACTGTCATACCAGACCTGACCAATACCGCCATACTGTGACTGGATAACACTGCCATACCAGACCTGACCAATAACGCCAAACTGTGACTGGGTAACACCGCCACACCAGACCTGACCAATACCACCATACTGTGACTGGATAACACTGCCATACCAGACCTGACCAATACTGCCATACTATGACTGGATAACACTGCCATACCAGACCTGACCAATACTGCCATACTGTGACTGGATAACACTGCCATACCAGACCTGACCAATACTGCCATACTGTGACTGGATAACACTGCCACACCAGACCTGACCAATACCGCCATACTGTGACTGGATAACACTGCCATACCAGACCTGACCAATACCGCCAAACTGTGACTGGGTAACACCGCCACACCAGACCTGACCAATACTGCCATACTGTGACTGGATAACACTGCCACACCAGACCTGACCAATGCCGCCATACTGTGACTGGATAACACCGCCACACCAGACCTGACCAATACTACCATACTGTTACTGGGTAACACTGTTATAACACACCTGACCAATACCACCATACTATGACTGGAAAAAACTGCTATACCACACCTGACCAATACAGCCATACTGTGACTGGATAACACTGCCATACCAGACCTGACCAATACCGCCATACTATGACTGGATAACACTGCCATACCAGACCTGACCAATACTGCCATACTGTGACTGGATAACACTGCCATACCACACCTGACCAATACCACCATACTGTGACTGGATAACACCACTATACCAGACCTGACCAATACCGACACACTGTGACTGGAGAACACAGCCACACCAGACCTGACCAATACCGCCATACTGTGACTGGATAACACCGCCACACCAG
Source organism: Dendropsophus ebraccatus (assembly GCF_027789765.1). Classification (NCBI taxonomy): domain Eukaryota; kingdom Metazoa; phylum Chordata; class Amphibia; order Anura; family Hylidae; genus Dendropsophus; species Dendropsophus ebraccatus. Next base: position 115,021,453 of record NC_091462.1, read on the forward strand.
ACCGGACCAATACCGCCATACTGTGACTGGATAACACCGCCATACCAGACATGACCAATACCGACACACTGTGACTGAATAACACTGCCATATGGGTAAATACAACCCTGCAGGTATACAGGACACTACAGGTATACAGGACCCCAAAACTATACACTACAGGTGCACAGGACTTCCACAAAACTATATACTACAGGTATACAGGACCCCAAACTTTACACTACAGGTATAAAGGACCCCAAAATTATACACTACAGGTATACAGGACCTCCACCAACTATATACTTCAGGTATACAGGACCTCCACCAACTATATACTACAGGTATACAGGACCCCAAACTATACACTACAGGTATACAGGACCCCAAAACTATACACTACAGGTATACAGGAACTCCACCAACTATATACTACAGGTATATAGGACCTCAAACTATACACTACAGGTATACAGGACCTCAAAACTATACTCTACAGGTATACAGGACCTACACCAACTCTATAATACAGGTATACAGCACCTTCACCAACTATATACTACAAGTATACAGGACCCCAAATATACTACAGGTATACAGGAACTCCACCAGCTATATACTACAGGTATATAGGACTATTCAAACTATACACTACAGGTATACAGGTATACAGGACCTCCACCAACTCTATACTATAGTTATACAGGACCCTCAAACTATTCACTACAGGTATACAGGACCCCCGAACTATATACTACAGGTATACAAGACCTCCGCCAATTATACACTACAGGTATCCAGGACCCTCAAACTATAAACTACAGGTATACAAGACCTCCACGAACTATACATTACAGGTATACAGCACCAACTATATACTACAGGTATATAGGACCCAACTATACAACACCAACTATACTACAGGTATATAGGACCCCAAACTATACACTGCAGGTATACAGGACCTCAAAACTATACACTACAGGTATACAGGACCTACACCAACTCTATAATACAGGTATACAGCACCTTTACCAACTCTATACTACAAGTATACAGGACCCCAAATATACTACAGGTATACAGGAACTCCACCAGCTATATACTACAGGTATATAGGACCCCAAACTATACACTACAGGAATACAGGACCTCCACCAACTCTATACTATAGTTATACAGGACCCTGAAACTATTCACTACAGGTACACAGGACCCCCAAACTTATATACTACAGGTATACAAGAACTCCACCAATTATACACTACAGGTATCTAGGACCCTCAAACTATAAACTACAGGTATACAAGACCTCCACCAACTATACATTACAGGTATACAGCACCAACTATATACTACAGGTATACAGGACCCCCGAACTATACAGTACAGTATACAGGATCTTCACCAACTGTACACTGCAGGTATACAGGCCCCCCCTTAACTATACACTACAGGTATACAGCCCCCCCAACTACACACTACAGGTATACAGGACCCCCCCAACTATACACTATAGGTATACAGCACCCCCAACTATGCATTACAAATATACACTAATTCCACTGATTAACTCAAATGAAACAATACCTTTAGCTTGGCCTCCTGGGCACCTTAGAACAAATCTAATTAACACACTGACAATTTATACCCGGGCAGCGCCAGGTACATTTTCTAGTAGAATATAGCTTTCACTTTGTACATGCGTCTTCTGTTGCACATACAGTCACCAATAGTGCAAGTTCCACCATTTAAAAAGATGAGAGGCGTCTGTAATTGACACCATATGTGACCTCAACTATGGGAGACAAAATGAGAAAACAAATCCAGAAAATCACATTGTCTGATTTTGTAAGAATTTATTTGCAAATTATCATGGAAAATAAGTATTTGGTCAGTAACAAAATTTCCTCTCAATCCTTTGTTATATTTCCTTTGTTAGCAATGACAGAGGTCAGACGTTTTCTGTAAGTTCTCACAAGGTTGGCACACACTGTTGTTGGGATGTTGGCCCATTCCTCCATGCAGATCTCCTCTAGAGCAGTGATGTTTTGGGGCTGTCGCTTGGCAACACAACTCCCTCCAAAGGGTTTCTATAGGGTTGAGATCTGGAGACTGGCTAGGCCACTCCAGGACCTTGAAATGCTTCTTACGAAGCCGCTCCTTCATTGCCCTGGCGGTATGCTTTGGATCATTGTCATGTTGAAAGACCCAGCCACGTTCCATCTTCAATGCCCTTGCTGATGGAAGGAGGTTTGCACTCAAAATCTCACAATACATGGCCCCATTCATTCTTTCATGTACCCGGATCAGTCGTCCTGGCCCCTTTGCAGAGAAACAGCCCCAAAGCGTGATGTTACCCCCCCCCCATGCTTTACAGTAGGTATGGTGTTTGATGGATGCAACTCAGTATTCCACAACGACAAGTTGTGTTTCTACCAAACAGTTCCACTTTGGTTTCATCAGACCATAGGACATTCTCCCAATACTCTTCTGGATCATCCAAATGTTCTCTAGCAAACTTCAGACGGGCCTGGACATGTACTGGCTTAAGCAGTGGGGCACGTCTGGCACTGCAGGATCTGAGTCCCTGGCAGCGTAGTGTCTTACTGATGGTAGGCTTTGTTACATTGGTCCCAGCTCTCTGCAGGTCAGTCACTAGGTCCCCCCGCGTGGTTCTGGGATTTTTGCTCACCGTTCTTGTGATCATTTTGACCCCACAGGGTGAGATTTTGCGTGGAGCCCCAGATCGAGGGAGATTATCAGTGGTCTTGTATGTCTTCCATTTTCTAATTATTGCTCCCACAGTTGATTTCTCCACTCCAAGCTGGTTGCCTATTGCAGATTCAGTCTTCCCAGCCTGGTGCAGGGCTACAATTTTGTTTCTGGTCTCCTTTGACAGCTCTTTGGTCTTCACCATAGTGGAGTTTGGAGTCTGACTGTTTGAGGGTGTGCACAGGTGTCTTTTTATACTGATAACAAGTTTAAACAGGTGCCATTACTACAGGTAATGAGTGGAGGAAAGAGGAGACTCTTAAAGAAGAAGTTACAGGTCTGTGAGAGACAGAAATCTTGATTGTTTGTAGGTGACCAAATACTTATTTTCCACCATAATTTGCAAAAAAATTCTAACAAAATCAGACAATGTGATTTTCTGGATTTGTTTTCTCATTTTGTCTCTCATAGTTGAGGTCTACCTATGATGTAAATTACAGACGCCTCTCATCTTTTTAAGTGGGAGAACTTGCACTATTGGTGACTGACTAAATATTTTTTTCCCCACTGTATATTTTTGTCAGTACCCTGGGTGTACTTAGCTTGTACTTGTGTATAGCTGAGTGTGAGTGCAGGCAGATTATAGCAGGAATGGAGAGGATGGGAAACACAAGGGCTGACAGAGACTGCAGGGAGCAGTAAGGAATGAGCAGGACAGATGTGGGCACATACATGCAGCACTCTCTGTCCGGGGAGAGAGGGGTTACAGCTATAGAGTGATTACCTCCACAGTCCTGTCTCCTGATTTAAGCCCCAGCCTGAAGTGGATCTGCTATGATTTGGAAGGTGAGGGAGACTTTCCGGGGCAGAGTACAGGGCTGTAGACCCCGCTATGCAGACCATGCCCCTCCCCCACTCCCCTCCCACCCAGTACAGGGAGCTCTTAAACCAAGTCACGATTTTGAAAAACTGTGAACTACCACTATATATATATATATATATATATATATATATATATATATATATATATATCCGAATGTAATATATATACACATAAATATGCAAAAGAGGAGTCCGTGGAGCCTCATTGAAGAGTCTTAAAACACAGGACTAGCCAGATATCCCTCTGGGAAGGACCCAGCCAAGTGGCAGCTCCTGTTAGGAAACCACCAAATCCACCATATTAAGTAGCCCTATAAGTCAGTGTAATGACAAGGGATAAACCAAGGCTAGGTAACCATCCACAGACAGCTGTTTCGGGGTGTTGCCCCTCATCAGTGTGGAGCAGGATTCTGGCTAGGTGGGAGCAATGCCTAGTAGAGCCATAAGAGAAACAGATTGCTGTTCTCCCTGAGTTCAGCAATCTGTTTCTCTTATGGCTCTACTAGGCATTGCTCCCACCTAGCCAGAATCCTGCTCCACACTGATGAGGGGCAACACCCCGAAACAGCTGTCTGTGGATGGTTACCTAGCCTTGGTTTATCCCTTGTCATTACACTGACTTATAGGGCCACTTAATATGGTGGATTTGGTGGTTTCCTAACAGGAGCTGCCACTTGGCTGGGTCCTTCCCGGAGGGATATCTGGCTAGTCCTGTGTTTTGAGACTCTTCAATGAGGCTCCACGGACTCCTCTTTTGCATACTCATGTTTCCCAGGGGGCAATGCACCTAGGACTTCACTGCATTGAGCGCTTTCATTAGCAGCCGGCAGTGTTGTCATTTGGCTGTTCTCCCTGAGTTCAGCAATCTGTTTCTCTTATATACACATAAATGTAATATATATACACCTGAATGCACCACATCCCAATTCACCAGAAAGGAAGTTTATCCATCCGGTACTTCACAGACACCGGCCATTCTGTGACATGGCCAAGTCACAGAACAGCCGGTGTCTTACTAAGTGTAAACCCAGCCTTAATCTGTTTGTGCATTACAATCTCATTATACTTTAAGGTTTTGACTGATTTATGTACTACAGCATACAGCTGCATATAGGGTTTCATCAGTGGATGTAAGCTGTAATATATAGCTGCAACCCAAATACAATGGCCGCAATCAGAGATAACTCAGATACTAATTATTTAACAGCTGATGAGCCAAGTGTTAGCACCCCCACCGATCAGACATTCATGGTCCATCCCAAGAGTGGAACATTAAAGGGGTTATCCAGCGCTACAAAAACATGGCCACTTTCCCCCTACTGTTGTCTCCAGTTTGTGTGGGGTTTTGAAACTCAGTTCCATTGAAGTAAATGGAGCTTAATTGCAAACTGCACCTCAATTGTACCTACAACTGCACCTACAACAGTAGGGGGAAAAGTGGCCATGTTTTTGTAGCGCTGGATAACCCCTTTAATATAAAATACCCTGAAACACCCTTTAATATCATTGAATGTCAGGTTACCTTTAGGGTTGCTTTGTAGATTCTTTAAAAGGTGCTTATTAACAAATTAATTCTTTTTTTCTTTGAAAACATCTGGTCTAAAAAAGATATAAAAATTTGTAAATTACTTCTATGTAAAATCTCCAGTTTTCCAGTACTTATCAGCTGCTGTATATCCTGCAGGAAGCGGCATATTCTCTCCATTCTGACACAGTGCTCTCTGCTGCCACCTCTCTCCATGTCAGGAACTGTCCAGAGCAGCAGCAAATCCCTATAGAAAACCTCTCCTGCGGGGGCGTGGTCTGGCTGCCTAGCAGGGTGGATGTGAGTTCCTGAGGCTCTGTGATCAGCACCTAATATCAGCAACTAAAACCCAGCAAAACCGGACATTCTCAGCACCATCTGACACCGGAACCTCTCCCAGACATGTACAGCAGGAGAAAAAGATCCTCCAAGTCCACAAACCCTGCTAAATTCCACTTTAAAAGAGGGATGGATCCCAGCAAAGATGGAGCTGAGGGAGAAAGTAGTTCCGGCGTGCTGCACTCTCAGCCTGCTCTACAATCATCTCCCTCTCTACAGAACTCTATTAACATCAGACGTTCTTCATCAGTTCCAGATTTCACCAAGTCATCACCAAAGTCAGAAGAAGGTGTCGGTAGGTCCCGGTCCTCGTCTCCAGTAAGTGTAGATGGCGCACTACTTAACAGCTGTGATGCAGCACACAGCAGCTTATGCAACACAGTGTCACCAGTATCTAGCCCTGCAAAACAGAGGCAGAGACTGTCCCCAGAATATATAACTGAGCAAAATGAGGGGTCTGAACAAACCTTGGTGGCTCATACCAAGGATGCTTTAGACAGCCTACCAATACATGAGGGAAATCCTTCTATCGGTGATATGAAAGATCTATTGAAAGCACTGCACAAGTCTTTTCAGCAAGACATTGCAACCCTCTATGTGCCACTAAAAGCGACAGTAGATGATCTGGGAGGCAGAGTAAACCATATAGAATCCAAGATGGAGGAGCTTGCCAGCTCCCATAATACGGTTATTGATTCACATGATCAGTTGGAAGAGCAAGTTGTGTTCCTTAAAGCAAAAATCGCAGATCTCGAAGATCGCAGTCGCAGGAACAACGTAAAACTACGTGGTATCCCTGAAACAATACATCCTAAGGACATCCCGCAATATGTCAGAGACATTCTGAAAGTAGTCCTGCCCAGCTGTCCTTCCATAGAGCTGGAAGTGGATAGAGCACACAGGGTGCCACGACCACCACACCTGGATGCCACGATTCCCAGAGATGTGTTAGCTAAAATACACTTCTTTCAAACAAAAGAAAAATTAATGGAATATACCCGGAAAAATAATGGACTGCCTGCCCCATACCATAACGTCACAGTTTATGCGGACCTCTCCGCAGCTACTTTGCAAGCCAGACGTGCACTGGGTTCTATCACTACCACGCTGCGCCACAACAAAATACAATATCGCTGGGGGTTCCCGACAAAGCTACTCATTTCATATAACAACAAAATTCATGTTGCTAAAACTGCTGAAGAAGGAAAACAGCTACTGAACACCTGGCAAATCGATATTGTACAACCAAGATCTCCAAACGCTTCACGCTCAAGGCTGCAGAAGGAATGGACTTCCACTAATTAATTAATGCCGGTTCACAAATTAACCCCTTAGTGACCGCCGATACGGCTTTCTACGGCGGTCACTAATGGTCCTTATTCTGCTGCCATCAGCTTTTTACGGCGATGGCAGAGAATAAGGCTGCGGGGCCGGGACGGCCCCCACCCCATCCCCCCGGCTACCGGAGGTAGCTGAGGGGTTGGGGCAGTGTGTGCCGTCCCGGCCCCCCCCCCCCCTTACCGACGATCGCCGCTATTAACGTTATAGCGACGACCGTCGGTAATGGGGATTACCGGTGCCGCCGCCGCCTTTCATCTCCCCCCGCCGTGAATCTACGGCGGGGGGAGATGAAATAAGTGTATATCAGACCCCAGATCAGACCCCCCTAGTGCCCCGATAACTAACCCCCCTCCCCCGGCGGCCATCATTTCCAACGTCGGTTCACAGCGATTAAAAAGTTAAAATGAATGAAAGCCCATGCTCTCCGCCACCGGAGGTAGCGGAGAGCATGGGGCAGTCATCGGGGACCCCCCTGTGGGGTCCCGGTACAAGCGATCAGCGGTATATACTATATACCGCTGATCGCTTGTGCCATGTGCTCCCGGCACTTTTTATCCCCTGTCACCATAAATGATTGGTGACAGGGGATAAAAAGTGATGTCCCCCCACCCCCCAAGTCTCCCCCCACCCCCCCCTGTCACCCCCGTCCCCCAGTCACCCCCCCTTCCCCATATACTCACCGGATCCACGGAGCTCCTTCCTCCTCGACGTCCTGGCTGGTTATGAAGTGCGCATGCGCTTCACAACCAGCCAACTCTGAAAATTTAAAGTGACAGAGACCAATTTGGTCTCTGTCACTGAACTATGATTACTGTGATAGAAAATATCACAGTAATCATAGTAATACAGTGAAAATGAATATGTAAAGTACAAAAAGTGACAAACATACAAAAAAATAAAACACACACTTTTAATTATAGTAATAATTGCAGTTTACTCCCAAATTACCCCTAACCCCTCCCCAGATTACCCGTAACCACCGCACGTTGCCCGTAACCACCGCACGTTGCCCGTAACCACCGCACGTTGCCCATAACCACCGCACGTTGCCCGTAACCACCGCACGTTGCCCGGAACCACCGCACGTTGCCCGGAACCACCGCACGTTGCCCGGAACCACCGCAAATTGCCAGTGACCCCCTCCAGATTGCCCATAACCACCCCAAATTACATGTACCCACCCCAGATTACCTATAAGCACTTCAGTTTATCAGTAACAATCCCAGATTGTCTGTAACCCTTCCAGGTTGCACATAACCCCCCCAGGTTCCCCGTAATCATGCCAGATTACATGTAACCCCCCCCAGATTGCACGTAACCACTGCGCGTTGCCTCTGACCACGCCACGATGCCTCTGACCACGCCACGATGCCTCTGACCACGCCACAATGCCTCTGACCACCGCACGTCGCCTCTGACCACCGCACGTCGCCTCTGACCACCGCACGTCGCCTCTGACCACCACACGTCGCCTCTGACCACCCCAAATTGCCAATGACCCCCTCCAGATTGCGGTGCCCATGTCAGATTACAGGTACCCACCCCAGATTGCCTATAAGAACTTCAGTTTATCCGTAACCACCCCACATTGCCCGTAACCACCCCACGTTGCCCGTAACCACCCCAGATTGTCAGTAAGCACTGCAGGTTGCGCGTAACCACCCCACGTTGCCCGTATCCATCCCAGATTGTCTGTAAGCACTGCAGGTTGCCCGTAACCACCCCACGTTGCCCGTATCCACCCCAGATTGTCTGTAAGCACTGCAGGTTGCCCGTAACCACCCCAGATTGTCTGTAAGCACAGCAGGTTGTCCGTAACCACCCCACGTTGCCCGTATCCACCCCAGATTGTCTGTAAGCACTGCAGGTTGCCCGTAACCACCCCACGTTGCCCGTATCCATCCCAGATTGTCTGTAAGCACAGCAGGTTGCCCGTTACCAGCCCACGTTGCCTGTGACCAGCCCACGTTGCCTGTAACCAGCCCACGTTGCCTGTAACCAGCCCACGTTGCCTGTAACCAGCCCACGTTGCCGTAACCACAGCAGGTTGCCCGTGACCACCACACGTTGCCCATAACCACCACACGTTGCCCGTAACCACCCCGCGTTGCCTGTAACCACCCCACGTTGCCTGTAACCACAGCAGGTTGCCCGTGACCACCCCATGTTGTCCGTAACCACCCCAGATTACCTGTAACCACCTCAGGTTGCCCATAACCACCCCTGGTTGCCCGTAACCACCCCACATTACCTGTAATCTCATTTTTTTTATTTTATTTTAGTAACTGCGCTATTCTAATAACCATTACTAGCTGCGGTTTTGCTCCTGTAAATTGGCGCTCCTTCCCTTCTGAGCCCTGCTGTGTGCCCATACAGTGGTTTATGCCCACATATGAGGTACCGTTTTACTCAGGAGAACCTGCGTTACAGATTTTGGGGTACGTTTTCTCTCCTGTTCCTCGTCAAATTGAGAAATTTCAAACTAAACCAACATATTATTGGAAAAATTCGAGTTTTTCATTTTTACTGGCCAATTTTGAATACTTTCCTCTAATACCTGTGGGGTAAAAATGGTCACCACACACCAAGATGAATTCTTTGAGGGGTGCTCTTTCCAAAATGGGGTGACTTTTGGGGGGAATGTATTCTGCTGACACTACAGGGGCTCAGCAAACGCACCTGGCGCTCAGAAACTTCTTCAGAAAAATCTGCACTGAAAATGCTAATTGGCGCTCCTTCCCTTCGGAGCCCGGCTGTGTGCCCATGCAGTGGTTTATGCCCACATATGGGGTACCGTTGTACTCAGGAGAACCTGCTTTACATATATTGGGGTGACATTTCTCTCCTGTTCCTCGTGAAATTGAGAAATTTCAAACTAAAGGAACATATTATTGGAAAAATTCGAGTTTTTCATTTTTACTGTCTACTTTTGAATACTTTCCTCAAATACCTGTGGGGTCAAAATGCTCACCACACCCCAAAATAAATTCTATGAGGGGTGCACTTTCCAAAATGAGTGACTTATTGGGAGATTTTACTCTGCGGACACTACAGGGGCTCTGCAAACGCACCTGGCACTCGGAAACTTCTTCAGCAAAATCTGCATTGAAAAAGCTAATTGGCGCTCCTTCCCTTCTGAGCCCTCCTGTGTGCCCATACAGTGGTTTACGCCCACATATGGGGTACCATTGTACTCAGGAGAACCTGCGTTACAAATTTTGTGGTACTTTTTTCCTCTTGTTCCTCGTGAAATTGAGAAATTTCAAACTAAACGAACATATTATTGGAAGAATTCAAGTTTTTCATTTTTACTGTCTTCTTTTGAATACTTTCCTGTAATACCTGTGGGGTCAAAATGGTCACCACACACCAAGATGAATTCTTTGAGGGGTGTACTTTCCAAAATGGGGTGACTTATGGGGGGTTTTCTCTCTGCTGACACTACAGGGGCACTACAAACGCACCTGGCGCTCAGAAACTTCTTCAGCAAAATCTGCATTGGAAAAGCTAATTGGCGCTCCCTTCCTTCTGAGCCCGGCTGTGTGCCCATACAGTGGTTTACGCCCACATATGGGGTACCGTTGTACTCAAGAGAACCTGCATTACAAATTTTGGGGTGCTTTTTGTCTCATATTCCTTTTGAAAATGAGAAACTTTAATGTAAACGTATATATTATAGGAAAATTAAAATTTTCAATTTTTTTACTGCCTAATTGTGAATACTTTCCTCCAGCCCCTGTAGGGTTAAAATGCTCATTATACCCCTAGATTAATTCTTTAAGGTGTGTAGTTTCCAAAATGGGGTCACTTATGGGGGTTTTCAGGATACCAGACTTCTAAATCCATTTAAAAAAAGAACTGGTCCCTAAAAAAATCAGTTTCACGAAAATGTGATAATTTGCTGATAAATTTCTAAGCCCCATAACACCCTAAAAAAGTAAAATATGTTTACCAAATTATGCCAGAATAAAGAAGACATATTGGTAATGTGACTTAGTAACTAATTTATGTGTTACGACTTTCTTTTTTTAGAAGCAGAGAATTTCAAAGTTCATAAAATGCAAATTTTTTCAATTTTTCATGATATTTTGATGTTTTTCACAAAAAACACACAAAATAGTGACCAAATTTTGCCAGTAACATAAAGTGCCATATGTCACGAAAAAACTATCTCAGAATCGCTAGCATACGTTAAAGCATCACTGAGCTATAAGAGCATAAAGTGAGACAGGTCAGATTTTGAAAAATTAGCCTGGTCATTAAGGCCCAAACTAGCTGCAGCACGAAGGGGTTAAGAGGTGCTGACGGACCCTGCGCTTACTGCCTCCAATGTTAGGCTTCAGGTTGGACGTTGTTTCATATCCCCAACCTCTTGGGACTAACAAAAATATGTTGGTCACTTTTGTACTCTGTGTACTCAAGTTATCCTTTGTAAATAGTTTTGTACGTTTACCTTCTCACTTAAAGGGGTTGTCCGGCGATAAAAAATTATTCACAGAATAACACACATTACAAAGTTATACAACTTTGTAATGTATGTTATGTCTGTGAATGGCCCCCTTCCCCGTGTCCCACCACCCCCACCCGTGTACCCGGAAGTGTGGTGCGCTATACATTACCTGTCGCGTGCCGACCACGGTCTCCGATCGTCAGCAGTGACGTCTTCTTCGGGAGGCCAGCAGATCTTCTAGAGTGCCGGCCGCCCTCTGCAGCGTCATCCGAAGCTCAGCCGCGATTGGCTGAGCATAACTGTGCTCAGCCAATCGCGGCTGAGCAGCTGATGACGTGGCCGCGTCATCAGCCGCTCAGCCGCGATTGGCTGAGCACAGTTATGCTCAGCCAATCGCGGCTGAGCTTCGGATGACGCTGCAGAGGGTGGCCGGCACTCGGGAAGATCCGTCAAGCTCCCGAAGAAGACGTCACTGCTGACGATCGGAGACCTTGGACGACACGATATGCGGTGAGTATAATGCACCACACTTCCGGGTCTAGCGTGGGTGGGGGGAAACCCGGGGAAGGGGGCCATTCACAGACATAACATACATTACAAAGTTGTATAACTTTGTAATGTGTGTTATTCTGTGAATAATTTTTTATCGCCGGACAACCCCTTTAACCTACAGTTTTTTTTTCCTGACAGGGGGGCTGATGCCTAGTATCAATAGCTTTCTTGGCATGTGCTCTCTGGCTGGGAGGCACTATATGCCCTACCTAATATTCATTCTATGCAACAATTCTATGCATATAATTTGGTTTTTGGTTTTTGGTTTTTGGTTTTGGTACTTAAAATTGCAAGCTTAAATGTTAACGGTTTAAATAGCCCACAAAAAAGAGCTCAAGTATGGAGAGAAACAAAAATAACAAAATGTGATGACATATGTCTCCAAGAGACACATATATTGGAAAATGATGCATTTAGACTCCAAAACCGCAACTTTCCCAATATCTTTCATGCCCACTTCTCCACAAAAACCAGAGGAGTGGCGATAGCTTTTAAAAACTCAGTCGCATTTAACCTCATTTCACATATTGCAGACCCCAAAGGTAGATATGTGATTGTGAGATGTCTAATCAATTCTATAGAATATACTATTGCATCATTATACGCCCCAAACTCCCAACAACTATCATTTATTAAGAAAACAATTAAGCTTGTAAAGAAAAATTGTGGAGGTCATTTAATTATTTGTGGTGATTTTAATATCACATCGGACCCAAAAGTTGATTTATCTAACCCTCCCAGACTCTCTACAAAACCCCTTTCTGAACTGCTTAGGAGCGAGGACCTATATGACATTTGGCGTTTGCATCATGCCTCTGAAAAGGATTATACCTTTCACTCACATACGCACAATACATATTCTAGAATAGATATGTTTCTATTAACTCTTAATTCTTTACCTTTAGCGGATAAATCTACAATAGAAAATATCATGTGGTCTGATCACGCCACTATTACTTTAACACTGAGTGAAAGGTATAATCTTGCTCCCACCTATTTATGGCGCTGTAACGCCTCACTAATGAACCACCCTCATTACGGTCCCTTAATACTAAAAGACCTAACTGAATTTTTTGAAATAAATACACCATCGGTCACTAATCCGACCCTACTTTGGAACGCCCACAAGGCGTATATAAGAGGCACATTTGTAAAATTTGGGGCAATTCTGAAAAAACAAAAAGATCAAAAAATGTCAGACCTTTTAGCTAAAATCAGGATAGCTGACTCCAACAACAAATCCACCCCCTCCCCGGAACTAGCTGATAAACTTAGGAAATTAAGATTAGAGCTGAGAAGCATCCTCCTTGAATCATATGAACGCAACCTGAAGCGTACAAAAGCATATTACTATTCACAAAACAATAAGGCAGGGAAGCTTCTAGCAGCACGCATTAAGGCCAGGCACACTAGGGCAAAAATTCCCTTTCTATTTCACCCATCCTCAGGAGCCAAACTTATCTCCCCTAAAGATGTTGCAGATGGGTTCAGGGAATACTATGCCAAATTATACAACCTAGCAGAATCTGAAAATCACCCTCTTGTAACAGAGGAAACTATTAACGATTACTTGAGTCGCCTCCAGCTCCCTAGCCTAACCCCTAGCCAATTAGAATTATTAAATAAAGATATCTCTATAGAAGAATTAAATAAAATTATCCATGATTTACCTTTAGATAAGGCTCCGGGCCCGGACGGCTTTATCAACAGATATTATAAACAATTTTCACATATATTGCTCCCATATTTAAAAAATATGTGTCAGCAAGCCTTAGACACAGGGACTCTCCCAAAAGAAAACCTCCAGGCTTTGATCATTACTTTGCCCAAGCCGGGAAAAACTCCTGACTGCCCCAAAAATTTCCGCCCTATTTCGTTGTTGAACGTGGATACAAAAATTTATGCACGACTATTAGCCTTACGTTTAGCAGACATTTTACCACTTTTGGTATCCACAGACCAATCTGGGTTTGTTTCTGGCCGACAAACCTTTCATAATACTAGACGCATACTAAACATCTTACATCGGGTAGAATCGGGAGGTGTCCCGGCTTTGATGTTGGCTCTAGATGCCGAGAAGGCATTTGACCGCCTTCGGTGGTCGTTTGCCTTCTCAGGATTACATCATCTGGGATTTGGGGGCCCTATTCTGTCGGCTATAAAAGCCCTTTACTCCAATCCTACAGCTAAGGTATTCTCTAATGGCACCTTATCCGAAGAAATATCCATTACAAATGGAACGAGGCAGGGCTGCCCCCTTTCCCCCCTCATTTTTGTTATAGCCATGGAGCCTCTAGCCCAAGCCATTCGCCTCAGTCCTGACATTAAGGGAATACAATTAGGTGACAGTTCACATACTATTACATTATACGCAGATGACGTTATCCTCTCTCTCACCAACCCCATTGCCTCTCTCCCTGCAGTTATGCGCCTCATTGGAGAATACGGCTCAGTCTCATATTATCACCTAAATTCATCAAAAACTCAAGCTATGCCCCTGAACTTACCCCAAGATGTTACAAATCAACTTCAGACTTCATACTCCTTTGATTGGACTCAAAAAGGCCTATCCTACCTTGGAGTCATTATCCCCCCTTCTTTCAAATCGATTTATGAGCTTAATTTCACTCCCTTCCTAAAAGATATAAACAAAGAGATTAGTGCCCTAACAAAAAATGAATTGTCCTGGATGGGGAGAGTGGCCTTTTTTAAAATGTTTATTTTACCTAAATTTTTATTTTTATTCCGCTCCCTCCCAATCGCCATACCCAAAACCTTTCTTACAAAAGCACAGAAACTCGTAACCAATCTTATATGGGAAGGGAAAAGGCCACGTATCGCAGCTCACATATTATTTAAACATAGATCAGTAGGGGGATTGGGAGTCCCAAATATCAGGGGTTACTACATGGCAACAATTTTATCGCAACTTAAACACTGGTGGAAAAATAGAAGCGAAATGCCTTGGGAACAGGCTGAAGAAGCATCAATATCACCACTTAAACTACAGCATCTGTTGTTGACACCTTTTTGGAAAAGCCCTAAACCAGCCTGCTCTAATCCCCTAGTTAATACATCTTTACTTATATGGAAAAACTATCACAAACAAACAGGGGTTAAATCCTTATTACCCAAAAGTTTTATTCCCCTGTCCTTCCTAGCTGTACAATTACCTAAGTTAGACATTTCACTATGGATAGACAGAGGTATAACCAAAGTATCCCAATTGTACAAAGATAATATTATACGCTCATTTATAGATTTACAAAGAGAGTTTTCCTTGCCTTCTTTAGACTTCCATAAATTCCTTCAAATAAGGCATCTTCTACAAGGCCATAAATTCCTACATACTTTTATAGATAAGTCTATTTTCCAATACTTTATGACAAATCAAAAGGGGTTAAGGCCTCTATACGACAGTTTTTGTGCATATTCCTTATTTAACAAAAACTACTTACAAAAAGCCTGGGAATCTGATTTGGGGATGACCTTTTCTGAAACCTCTTGGAAAAAGGCATTTAGTTTGATACATCGTACTTTTCATTGCATATCTCATGTTGAGGCAGCTTTGAAAACATCTCTACGATGGTATTATACTCCTGAACGCATTGCAAAATTTTTCCCGGTTCATCTGACCTTTGTTGGAGAGGCTGTGGAAGCAAGGGTTCTATATTCCATATTCTTTGGGCCTGCCCATTGATACAACCATACTGGTCTCAGCTCAAAAGTCTAATTATGAGTGTAATTCCATGTTCGTTTACATGGACCCCTCAATTAGTATTATTATTCCTAGGTTTGGAAAATATTTCAGCTATTCATAGACCCCTACTGTGCCAACTTCTTATTATAGGAAAATTGGCCCTTACAAAATACTGGAAATCTGCTACAATCCCCAATCTAGCAGAAGTAATAAACATGATTAATATAACGTTCACTTATGAGGACATAATAATGAAAGGTCAATTTATGCATAAAAAATGTGAAAACAAATGGCGCCCTTGGGTCACTTCTCCCTACTTTCATGTATAACTTCAATTCAGGAGAAATAAACCTCTCCTCTCTACTCCCAATATATCATTGTTAATTGTGACTTGCAACACCATTATGTCAGATAAACCATTGACATCACTTGCGTGACTAACACCTTTCCACAGTCTATGTAGCCATGATAACTACGTAAGAGCTAACCCCTCTAATAACTGACCCATGAACAATGAAGATGGTTCTGTTTTAGTTTATATTAATGTTCCTGTTTACTCCTCTTTCACCATGGTCCTAGTTAACCGGACTTTTATGTTACTATATCTCACATGTAACCATAAGCTTTATTGTATCCTACTATGCCGCGCTTTGTACAAATACATGTTTTATTGGGCATTTGTTAAAATACTTTTGAAAAATTTTCAATAAAAAGATTGAACAGAAAACCTCTCCTGCTCTGAACAGTTCCTGACATGGACAGAGGTGGCAGCAGAGAGCACTGTGTCAGACTGGAGAGAATACACCACTTCCTACAGGACATACAGCAGCTGATAAGTACTGAAAGATTTGAGAATTTTTAATAGTAGTAATTAACGAATCTGTCTAAGTTTCTGACACTAGTCCTGTTACCCATACCTCCCAACTTTTGCTGGGAAGAAAGAGGGCAATGTGCCACGCCCTCAATGTGCCACGCCCCTATAGCCACGCCCTCCCCATAACCACGCCCCCATAGCCACACCCTCATATCCACGTGACCTATTACCATTATACTACTATACAAGATGCTGGGAAAGCTGGGTGACCGCCATTATACTGACTACTATACAAGATGCTGGGAAAGCTGAATGACCTCCATTATACTGACTACTATACAAGATGCTAGGAAAGCTGAATGACCTCCATTATACTGACTACTATACAAGATGCTAGGAAAGCTGAATGACCTCCATTATACTGACTACTATACAAGATGCTGGGAAAGCTGGGTGACCTCCATTATACTGACTACCATACAAGATTCTGGGAAAGCTGGGTGACCTCCATTATACTGACTACTATACAAGATGCTAGGAAAGCTGGGTGACCTCCATTATACTGAATACTATACAAGATGCTAGGAAAGCTGGGTGACCTCCATTATACTGACTACTATACAAGATGCTAGGAAAGCTGGGTGACCTCCATTATACTGACTACTATACAAGATGCTGGGAAAGCTGGGTGACCTCCATTATACTGACTACCATACAAGATGCTGGGAAAGCTGGGTGACCGCCATTATACTGACTACTATACAAGATGCTAGGAAAGCTGGGTGACCTCCATTATACTGACTACTATACAAGATGCCGGGAAAGCTGGGTGACCTCCATTATACTGACTACCATACAAGATGCTGGGAAAGCTGGGTGACCGCCATTATACTGACTACTATACAAGATGCTGGGAAAGCTGGGTGACCTTCATTATACTACTATACAAGATGCTGGGAACGCTGGGTGACCTCCATTATACTGACTGAGATACTGGGAAAGATGGGTGACCTCCATTATACTGACTATGAGATACTGGGAAAGCTGGGTGACCCCCATTATACTGACTATGAGATACTGGGAAAGCTGGGTGACCTCCATTATACTCAATTCAATAGATGGTGCTGGAAAGCTGGGTGACCCCCATTATACTCACTTCAATAGATGGTGCTGGAAAGCTGGGTGATCTAACAGTCCGTGATAAGAGTTACTATATCTCCTGCGGGTGACATTGAGGGCGGGGCTTATCAACAAGGGGCGGGGCTTGTCGGGAGACACCCGGACTGGCCGTAAGTGTAAGTGTGCCCCCAGCCCTGGACCATTCCTCCCCCACCCTACACACCCATTACCTCCATCTGTAGTGCGGCCCATGCTCCCTGGCCTCCAGCAGGGGAGACACTTGTCGGCCAGATACCTCTGCAGCCTCAGTGCCTCCTCAGCTCCCCCACAGACAGGGCTAGCAGCAGCACGTGTACTGCGGTGACCAGGTCACACAGGAAGCAGCTCCAGCCCGGGCACCGCAGCACACTGTCTCCTCCATCCACATCACACCAGCCCCAGCACTGCCACAGGGGACACAGAGCGACAGTTACAGCTCCTTCACTCTGCCGCTCCGCACCAGATCCCACAGAATCCGGCGGGTCCGGCTGGGGAGAGGTGCGCGGCAGCGGGACACATCGGGGCTGTACCGGGACGGCGGGACATGACCCCAAAATCGGGACCGCCCTGCCGGATCCGGGACAGTTGGGAGGTATGCTGTTACCTTAGGCTCTA
This sequence comes from Dendropsophus ebraccatus, assembly GCF_027789765.1. NCBI lineage: Eukaryota > Metazoa > Chordata > Amphibia > Anura > Hylidae > Dendropsophus > Dendropsophus ebraccatus. The sequence goes on from NC_091462.1 coordinate 115,039,523, forward strand.
TATCTGCATCCGGCTCTCCCCTGATGATGTAATTTACGTCAGCGTACACACTCCTGGTTTGGGGTGGCTTACTAATTTTCTGAAATCCTTCTTTTTCCTTCTGCTCAGTAAGATTCTGGTGAAAAGAAAAATACATTGATAAGTAATAAAGCCAGAAACATGTTTTTTTATGTTATCTTTATGATCTTCCAATCACTTACCCAATCTGAGGCTATGTTCATTCAATGTACGAGACCGGCCGTTCTGTGACTGCAGTACCGCCGGATGACCTTTTCAGCAGCAGTGTTCTGATGTGGGCGTATCCGTGCGCGCCCGCATCAGAACTCCCTACAGCACACTATGGAGCGAGCGACTGGAGCAAAGTTTCTTAAAATCACCTGGACTATTGATTTCTCCCAGCATTTTCTGAGAGCTTCATAAGTGTCCTGCACAGACTACAGTACAGTCCTATAGTGGGCCCTGGCATCTGTGCTGCGCTGTAGGGCCTCCAGAGAAACCAGGACACATGTACCGGATACCCGGGCATACATATGTGTGTGCCTTTAAGGCAGAAAGGTGGAGAAACAAACAGGTTATGGGGGCCCAAACAGGGGCACAGGGGCCCCCTGTGTCCGCCCCTGCAAACAGCAGATGACATCTCATAGATTTGTGACAGTGCTTTTAGGTTTCAAGGCCCAGTGGGCTCTGTCCTACCCGATGCAGTAGGAGGATTGTTCTCCTAAAATTTTGTTGAAAATAGTGCTGTGCCATGCAGGAGACAGGATGCAAGTGGTAAGATAACCTAGCATCTTCCCATTTGTAGAACCGGAGCCAGTCAGCCCCAGAGACATAGACTGTCACTCACTGTTTGGGTATGTGCACACTATAGAAATCATGCGGATAACTTGCCGCGTATTCTGCCGCTCGTCCCCACTTTACTCTCCGCCCGTACCATAGACTCCATTCTATGGTTGGGGAGATTCCGCCATGAGCCCAAAGAATGCACAGGTTCACTCTTCTGGGGGATGGCGGAATCCTCCTGACCAAAGAATGAAGCCTATGGGACTGGTGGAACTTCAAGCCGGAGTTTGTGTGTGTGTGTGTGGGGGGGGGGGGGGGGCGAGTGACAGAATTTGCAGCAAGTTTTCCCCATGTACCCTTTCTCTTTTAAAGTGTTAAGCAACTAGCAGGTGTCAGCCCCCCGGGGATTTCCCGGTCCCCTGGTGGGCCAGTCCAATTCTGTACCGGGTCTTGAAATTCTTGATGGTGGCTTTGAGCAGAGGAACTGGATAAGTTTCACACCAGGACAGAAGGCAGAAAATAAGGTTTAAGGGTATAAACCCACACACCGTATAAGCAGCGTATTTACTGCTGCGATACGCAGCAAATACGCAGCAAACATGCAGCAAATACGCAGCAGATTAGATCTAAATAACTGAACACAGCATCAAATCTGTACCAACAAATCTGCTGCGTATTTGCTGCGTATTTGTTGCGTATCTGCTGTGTATACGGTGTGTGGGTTTGTACCCTAAGGGGAATTTCGAGGATTTTACACTGTTAAGGGTACATCATCACAGTGAAGAGAGGCATCAGTATGTACTACTGAAGGAACTTCTGATGACCACTAGTGATGAGCGAATAGTGAGATATTCGAATATTCGATATTCGTATGAATATCCCGCGAATATTCGAATATTCGATCCCATTAAAGTCTATGGGAACAAGTATTCGATTAATAAAAAACATCTATTTGACCATTTGGGGGGTGAAACCGGAAGCTGGGGGATTTGAACGCTTAACGAATATTTATCGAATATTCGCGGGATATTCGTACGAATATCGAATATTCGAATATCTCACTATTCGATCGAATATCTATTCGATTGAACAGTATTCGCTCATCACTAATGACCACTACATAATGACTGCAGCTGAGGGTAGAGTCCCCGCTTATGTCTAATGTCCCTGAAATTATAATTTCTCTTCCTGTAACAGGTGTTTCCACCATATTCCACAGAATTCAGTGATAATCATATGAGTCTCACCTTTATATGACATCTACCAACAGGAATAAGGTAGAGATGAATTCTGTACTCTGCGCGGTCATTGTTGTTTGGACAAACTACCCGGAAGTATAAGAAAACCATCCCATTAAATGGATACCGCCTCTTCTTTCCCGAAGCAGAGGTACGTTGTTTACCAACAGGCGCAACTGGTGAAAATGTGGGATTTTCCAGTACAACATAAGAAGATTCAATTCTAGTTGGGATTTTCAGGGTGAGTTTTCCATCCTTGAAATCGCCAAATTTTATCAGGGATTTATCTAGAAAACCTGTAAGAAATAAATAACACAAGAGTTACCTACAAGAGTAGGTCTTTAAAGAGAAAATACTTCTAATAAAGCGACTCACAATCTGACCCCCCAGCCCCACAAACCACTTGTACCTTCGGATAGCTGCTTTTAATCCAATTCTTATCTGTCCTGGGGTCCGTTCGGCAGGTGATGCAGTTATTGTCCTAAAAACAACTTAAGCCCTGTGGCCTACAGTGTCTGTGCCCTAGGCCTGCGACATCCCTCCGTCCCTCCTTCCCGCCCTCTTCACCATTAGGAATATCCCTAGAAGGATTTCTCCTATTCATCACTTGTCTGAACACTGCACATCTGCTGGATCCTTAAGGGAAATGGGCAGTGTTCAGACAAGTGATGTTTAGGAGAAATCCTGCATCCTCAAGACGCTGATACAGATAGATGCAGGCATGGAATGGTTAGCTGCCTCCTCCACCATTTACCTTCATAGGCTACAGGCCTATCAGGATCACTGTGCAGGCCAATGCAATGTAATGACATCATACTCACCTGCATCTGCCCAGGGGTCCTAGCTTTGGGTGACTTTACAAAGAGAGATTTATCTGACAGATTTTGGAAGCCAAAGTCAGGAACAGACTATAAACAGAGAACAGATCATAGAGTAAAAACTGAGATGTCTCCTCTTTTCAAATTTGTTCCTGGCTTTGGCTTTAAAAAAATGTCAGATAAATCTGTCTGTGTAAAGGTGCCCTTAGTGTCTTATAGGCTACAGCCCTAAAGAGATATGGATCATCATCATCATTGGAATGGTGCTAGGTAAGTATTTTAGTTGTGTAAGTCCAAATACTAATAGTGGGGACTAAAGGGCAGCAATAAGGAGTAAGGGACATTAGGGAGGCACTATTCCTAAGCTGAGTCAGTAGGGGGGCACCAGTACTAAGTGAAGACAATAGGGCACCATTATTTAGTGAGGACAGTGAGGGGCACCACTGAGTAACGGCACCAATACTGGGCAATAAGGGGCATTATTTCTATATAATTGACAGATGAGGTTAAATGTCATACAGAAGTTATATAATGGCAGGTAAGCTGTGAAATTATACTGACCATACAGGGAATACTGGAGGGGTAGAGCTGTATGGACACTATAGCTCTGGCTGTAACTGTACAATATGATCAGTACAAATAACATTTCCTTCACAGATTTTCACAATTAGGATTCTCACCAATGTTCACAGAACAAGGCCGTGTTATCACACTTAGTTATTTAAAGGGGTAGTGCGGCACTAAGAAATTATTCACAAAATAACACACATTACAAAGTTATACAACTTTGTAATGTATGTTATGTCTGTGAATGGCCCCCTTCCCCGTGTTTCCCCCCACCCACCCGTGTACCCGGAAGTGTGGTGCATTATACATACCTGTCATGTGCCGACACCAGTCTCCGATCTTTTGCCAAGGACGTCATCTTCGGGAGGCCGGCCGCATCGCTGCAGCCGTCCCTCATGCCGGCCCCCCTCTGCCGCGTCATCGGCTGCTCAGCCGCGATTGGCTGAGCATAACTGTGCTCAGCGAATCGCGGCTGAGCAGCTGATGTATGCTACTATGCAGCGGAATCCGTGTCTTCTCCCTCAATGTGCTCTACTGTACCCCCTCCCTCCGTCCTATCACACTGCCTGTCTGTCTCTCTCCCCGCCCCTATTATACTTTCTGCCCGGTTCCAAGCAGCGGGGTGAGCGCTACTTATCTAAAACTCACCCCGCTGCGGAGCCATCCCCCCCCCGCCCGTTCCCAGCTGGATCAGCAGTCCCCTAAACAGTCCTGTGCAGGAGCGCTCACCCTCCCCGCTCCTTCCTGGCGGGGTGAACGCTCCTGCCCCATCTCATCTGGTCGCCCGGTCCCTTGGAGGACCGCTCCTGCCCCATCTCATCTGGTCGCCCGGTCCATTGGGTGAGCGCTCCTGCACCTTCTCCATGTGCACCAGTCCTCACTCACTGGACCAGGCGCCGGGGAGCTGATCACTGAGGCGCGGTAAGTACAGCCTCTGTGCCCCACTGCGCCTCAGTGAGGACTGGTGGACATGGAGAAGGTGCAGGAGCGCTCGCCGGGTGAGCGGTCATCCAAGGGACCGGGCAACCAGATGAGATGGGGCAGGAGCGCTCACCCCGCCAGAAGCAAGCGGCGGGTGAGCGCTCCTGCAAGGGACCAGGCATAGGGAGGTGCAGGAGCACTCACCCCGCCGGGAAGGAGCGGGGAGGGTGAGCGCTCCTGCACAGGACTGTTCAGGGGACTGCTGATCCAGCTGGGAACGGCCGGGGGGGGGGGGGATGGCTCCGCAGCGGGGTGAGTTTTAGATAAGTAGCGCTCACCCCGCTGCTTGGAACCGGGCAGAAAGTATAATAGGGGCGGGGAGAGAGACAGACAGGCAGTGTGATAGGACGGAGGGAGGGGGTACATTAGAGCACGGGGAGGGAGAAGACACGGATTCAGCTGCATAGAAGCATACATCAGCTGCTCAGCCGCGATTGGCTGATGACGCGGCAGAGGGGGGACGGCGGCAGGGATTCGGCTGTCCGTCCAAAGATGACGTTTGGCACAAAATGGCGGACGGCCCTCGACACGGATCAGGTAATGTATAATGCACCACACACTTCCGGGTACACGGGTGGGGGTGGTGGGACACGGGGAAGGGGGCGATTCACAGACATAACATACATTACAAAGTTGTATAACTTTGAATGTCTGTTATTCTGTGAATAATTTTTTAGCGCCGCACTACCCCTTTAATTGCAATTACAGAATACAAAGTCTGGAACAGATCATAGATGGAGACATATAGAGAGGAGACTGACTTTTTCCCTTTTCAAATCCGTTTCTATTCAGTAACTGAACGTGTGAACACGGCCTTACAAGATCTCAGCTGTTATATTGGAGGCTACAGGAAAGGTTCGGTAACTCACCATCTAGACAGACGTAATGTGGTAGGTAGACGGCTGACACGCGGCCTGATAGGACTCGTACATTGAATATGGGTCCCAGTAATTCATATCCATTGTCCTGGATCAGCGTCATGTAGTCATCCCCGTACTCCAAGGAATATTCGATAATCGTTCTGGTCTCTACCCCAAACTTTATCCCAGTTTCTTGACAATGAAACATCGACTCCACTTCAACCCTTAAAAAGACAAGATTTTATACAGCTTACGGCTGGGTTCACACTATGTATATTTGAGGCTGTATTTGGTCCTCTTGTCAGGTCCTCATAGCAACCAAAACCAGGAGTGGATTGAAAACACAGAAAGGATCTGTTCACACAATGGTGAAATTGAGTGGATGGCCGCCATATAATGGTAAATAACTTCCATTATTTCAATATAACAGCCGTTGTTCTAAAATAACAGCAAATATTTGCCATTAAATGACGGCCATCCACTCAATTACAACATTATGTAAACAGATCCTTTCTGTGTTTTCAAACCACTCCTGGTTTTGGTTGCTATACAGCCGCAAATATACGTAGTGTGAACCCAGCCTTTGGATACATTCACACATACTGTCAAAACGACAGCGGCTTTTATCAAATGTCCGTGACGTAACGTCAGTTAACGGCTACTGTGATAAAATAATACACGTTCTTTGTCGTTAAAGGGAATCTCTACCTAGGTTTATGCTGCCTTAAACAAGATAGGAAAGATGAACAGATCGGTGTATTACTGACATCATTCTGTTTAGCTGTTCTCCTAATATGCTGGAGAGTAGGATTCTTGTGGCCTTAAAGGGAAATCAGCTGTTTCTGTGTCTCCTATAGAGAATGTATGGAACAGTGTGTTGTGCATTCTAAAGGGAGATTTAAGTCCCCTTTCCCTAGATTGTGGGAGACCACCAGCAGCTGTGCTGTGGCACGGGGTAATGGTACTGATCTTGGGCCTGCTGGTGGGTTTGGTGTCACAGAGGCCAGTAGTGGTAACACCCACCCCCGGACACCCGGCAACCGAACCTTGGTTAGGACAGGTGTGAGGTACAAAGTGTTCATGCAGATGCGGCGGAGAGACGACAGAGTTCCACTTTACACAGCTTGTAAACTTTACTTAAAAAAGGTATCTTAGTGCAAATGGTTACAAAAAGTGCCTAGTGCAAAAAATAATCAATCAATAACAATATTCCAACAGGTAGATCGGTGAGTTGATAGTTGATATAAGAAAACGATAACAGGAGATAGGGACCAGATAGGAGACCCTTGCCTAGTGTACTATGTACTCTGCCGGGATGTGGTAAAGTGTTTGAAGAATCCTCGTATCCTCACGTATGGATGATTCTAGTTATCTCACCTAGTGCCTTCTGCCTCACAGTGTTGGGTTTCCTTCCTATTGGCGTAGTACAAGTCCCAGGTCTCTGCTCTGGGTGGAGCTGGCTTGTTGTGTCCTTCCTAAAAAGCTGAGTGCTTGTAAGTAGAGAGCGGCTTTCTGGCACTGTGCTCTACTGCAGGTCCAGTCTTAAGTTTGTCCGTCCCTTTTGTAAGGTGGTCGATTGTCCTGTTTTGTTAGTCTATCCTTGTCGTAGGCAAGGGTGAAGACTCCCTTAACTCCAGTTTTCTCTAGGGGGGCTTGTCTAGTTACCCATAGTGGTTGGGTATGTAGTTGCGGGAACAACTATATACATGTCCTGCCTGGCTCTCAGCCAGGAACTAACTAACTAAAGGGAAATAATTATTGTAAAAGGGAAGTGTGTGTGCAGCTAGACCTAGTGTTATCTGGAGCTGTGCTGTGAGAGTGTGACATCTAGTGGTTGGAGTAAGAAAACAGCGGCCAACCTGTCCTAACATATGACACTAGAGTTATACAGTCTTACCAAGGTGTAAGAAGAGAAAAACACGTAGTGGGATACTACAGTTGGACCCTCTGTGATGAGCTAGTCATTCCCTAATGTGTCTACTTAACATGTTGGCGTTGTCTAACCTATATTGTGTCTAATAACATATAGACACACTCAATCGGCAAGCAAAAAACAATGCTGTCTAGGTGGTAAACTACTCACCAAAGAAATTAAAAACTACAATATAAATATAGTATCATTGTGCTGGCCAAAAAGGGGAGGTGGGCCAAGAAAACCAATATTGGATCTACCCAGAGGTCCCTCACACTGACCCCATCCCAATTGCTGTCAATATCCCTGTAATGTAAGCAGAATGCAAAAGCCCCAACCTGCCCCAGAACCTTCCCCCAGACTCCTATACAGCCCTACACTGAATGGTGGAATGACTGTCTCACTAAATACAGTCTACCTCTCTATACAATATGTTTAGCAGTATTATATTGATAAAACGCCAACAATAGGCTAGTGGCTACAGACCAACCAAGCCTGCGGGTAAAGAAATACCATCAGTAAATAAAGAAAACCATATATTACATATATCACCAAAGATGTCCCAATGCATTTACACCCTTACAAGCTCATTAGGGGATTGAGATGGTGACAAATTGGTACATGACCCATGGCTCAAGGAGAGCCAGCTATATAGGCGCTCATACATGGAGCAGCCAGTAAGAAAAATGAAAACACAAGGCTTTCATGGCCCAATGTTCTGTATGGCAGTGGAGACATTGCAGGCTGGTAAGAAGACCGATAGTACTAGTTTCTAGTCCTTATTGGTGCCATTTGATTTTGACACCAGGCATCTAACCGTTTCCTTAACATACTGCTCAGTATAAAAAAAATGGGGGGAGGGTAAGCAGATGTAATGCCATGCTGTCGGACACCAGAGGATTAGAGATGAGCGAATTTCCCATAGTTCGAGTTCCTATGAACCTGAACTATCGGCTTCTGACTGCCACTGTCTGCAGCCTCCGTAAACTGGGTGGATACAGCCGGAGGACCGCCTGGAAAACTGGGATACAGCCATAGCCATAGGCGGTCCTCCGGCTGTATCCACCCTGTTCACAGAGGCTGCAGACAGCGGCAGTCAGAAGCCGATAGTTCAGGTTCATACGAACCCGAACTTCGGGAAATTCGCTCATCTCTACTGAGGATGAGAGAAGCCTTAAAGTGAAAAACAATACAAAGTTATCTAACTTTGTACTATGCTTCAATCACCTATCTGCCCCCTTCCCTATGTTTCCCCCCTTAACCCTCGACCAGGAAGTGAAGTAAACTTAGTCTTACCTAATGACTGTTGACCCCAGGCTGCTCTGTGGCAGCCATTTTGTGACAATGATGTCATTAAGAGGGAGGCAGGTCTAAGCCCTGTCAGGCCAGCCTCCCTTTGTCAGATGACTCAGCTTGCTCAGCTCTGATTGGCTGAACAAGCTGTAAGCCATCTAACAGTTCAGCAGAGTCAGTGAATGAATCTCCTTCTCTTTCCTCAGCAGTTACAGGGACCCCCTCCGTCGCGAGTACTGTAAAGCCCCTATTCTACGGGCCGACGGAGAAGAGCACACGAGGGCTGTCAGCACTCGTTTGCTCCTTGTTGCCTGCTCGCTGCCACCGCTAATCCACGCGGCTGCAGCGAGCGGGTGAGTGCGGGAGGGGTCGCGGGGAGGCTGCCCGCCTGATCACTAGATCATCCGGACAGGCTATAGAGGATAGTGGCGGTCTGTTGCCGCTGCTCCTATTCCACGGAGCGATAGCAGCAGATTGCTGCTATATAAGTCGCTTGTTTTTAAACATGTTGACAAGCAAACGACTGCAACAATCAGCCGACATGAATCAGGAAGTAAAGAAGAAGTGAAGACACCAACTCGAGCTTCAGGGACCTGCAAGCAGCAGGAAAATTCAAATTGAAACAGACTATCTTTATAATTGATTTTTTTTTTTTTTTTATCAGCGCCACAGTTGTCCTTTAACCCCTTAAGGACAGAGCCTGAAATGGTCTTAATGACAGAGACAAATTTTATAAATATGACCAGTGTCACTTTATTCATTAATAACTTCGGGATGCTTTTACCTATCCGGCTGATTCTGAGATTGTTTTCTCATGACATATTGTAATTTACATTTCTGGTAAATTGGAGTCGATACTCATAACAAATCTTTATGAAAAAAACCCAAATAATGTGAAAAAATGTGAAAAAATGCATTTTTCCAACTTTGAAACTTTTTTGCGTATACAGAAAGTGGTTATACCACATAAATTATATATTAAATAGCATTAGCAACATGTTATTTTATGTTGGTGGCATTTATTAAACGATCTTTCATTTTTTTTTAGACAATAGGAAGCTTAAAACATTAGCAGCAAATTTCCAAATTTTCAGTAAAATTTCAAAATCAGATATTTTTAGGGACCTGTTCAGGTTAGAGCTGAGGCTGCGTTCACACTATGTATATTTCAGTCAGTATTGCAACCAAAACCAGGAGTGGATTAAAAACACAGAAAGGATCTGTTCACACAATGTTGAAATTGAGTGGATGGCCGCCATTTAATGGCAAATATTTGCTGTTATTTTTTCCGAAATATTACCTGTACCACGAGCCACACCTGAGAGACAGCGGGAGATTAGGGAGGTAAATAAGTGGCTCAAGAGCTGGTGTAGGATAGAGGGGTTTGGGTTCATGGAGAACTGGGCCGACTTCTCGGTCGGTTACAGGCTCTACGGTAGGGACGGGCTGCATCTCAATGGGGAGGGTGCAGCCGTGCTGGGGGGAGAAGATGGCTAAGAGGTTGGAGGAGTGTTTAAACTAGGGACCGGGGGGGAGGGCAACTACAATATAGTAAGTGAAGACAGAGTAGATGGAGAGCTGGGCCTAGATTATGGAACTGGGGGTGGAGCGGCGGGAGGGGTTAGAATAGTCACTAGTGATAAAAGGAAAGGGAATATGGACAAATATATTAAATGTATGTATACTAATGCTCGAAGCCTCACTAATAAAGCTGAGGAATTAGAACTCATAATGGTTGAAGAGAAATATGATATAGTGGGGATAAGCGAGACATGGCTGGACGAGACCTATGACTGGGCCGTTAATATCCAGGGTTATAGTCTATTCAGAAATGACCGTAAAAATAAGAAAGGGGGAGGGGTCTGTCTATATGTTAAATCATGCCTTAAGCCTATTCTGCGGGAGGATATATGTGATGATAATGTGGAGTCTCTTTGGGTAGAAATAAGGGGAGGGACAAAGAATAATAAAATTCTTATAGGAGTGAGTTATAAACCTCCAAGTATAGTGGAAGAATCAGAAAATCTTCTTATAAGACAAATAGATGCGGCAGCGAAGCAGGGGGAAGTCATTATTATGGGGGACTTTAACTACCCAAATATCAACTGGAAAGCAGAAACCTGCAGCTCCAGGAAGGGAAGCGTGTTTTTGGAAATAGTAAAAGATAATTACCTTTCCCAACTAGTAGAGGAACCAACAAGAGGGGGGGCCCTTCTGGACCTGATCTTAACCAATAGGCCCGACAGAATATCAAAAATAGAGGTGGGGGGTCACCTAGGTAATAGTGACCATAACATAGTAAGTTTTCAATTATCCTTCAATAAAATGATTAGCAGAGGGGCTACAAAAACATTAAATTTCAGGAAGGCTAATTTCCAAAAACTAAGAGAGGACCTTGGGAACATAGACTGGGACAATGCCTTCAGAAATAAAAGTACACAAGAGAAATGGGACATATTTAAGAGCATCCTGGGTAAATCGTGTGAACGACACATACCATATGGGAATAAACGTAGTAGAAATAAGAGAAATCCAATGTGGTTAACTACAGCTGTAAGGGGTGCAATAAATGATAAGAAACAAGCATTCAGACTACTAAAACAAGAAGGTAGTGGGGAAGCATTGAGCAACTATAGACAGAAGAATAGAATGTGTAAAACGCAAATAAAAGAAGCAAAAATAGCAACAGAAAGAAGGATAGCCACAGAAAGTAAAACAAATCCCAAAATGTTCTTCACCTATATAAATAACAAAAGACTTAAAACCGAAAATGTTGGTCCCCTCAAAAATAATCTGGGTGTAATGGTGGAGGGGGAAGAGGAAAAGGCCAATCTACTAAATACATTCTTCTCTACTGTATTCACAGAGGAGAATCCCATAACAGACGACATGACTAGGGATAATGTTAATCCTCCCATAAATCTCACCTGCCTAACACAACAAGAAGTGGGAAGACGCCTTAAAAACATTAAAATCCATAAGTCACCGGGCCCAGAAGGTATCCATCCTAGGGTTTTGCAAGAATTAAATACTGTGTTGGACAGACCGTTATTCCTATTATTTAAAGATTCTATTACGACAGGGATTCTTCCACAGGACTGGCGCATAGCTAATGTGGTACCAATATTCAAGAAGGGGTCAAGGAGTGATCCTGGAAACTACAGGCCTGTAAGTCTAACATCTATAGTAGGTAAAGTATTTGAGGGGATTGTAAGAGATGCTATACTGGAGTATCTTAATGAAAATAATCTTATGACGCAGCACCAGCATGGATTTATGAGGGATCGGTCCTGTCAGACTAATCTGATCGGCTTCTATGAAGAGGTAAGTTATAGACTGGACCTGGGGGAGGCTGTGGATGTTGTGTATCTGGACTTTTCAAAGGCATTTGATACTGTGCCGCATGAAAGGTTGGTCTACAAAATGAGGATACTGGGACTCGGGGAAAACGTATGCAAATGGGTAAGTAACTGGTTGTGTGATAGAAAACAGAGGGTGGTCATTGATGGAACATATTCAGATTGGGTTTTAGTTACTAGTGGGGTACCACAGGGGTCAGTGTTGGGTCCACTTCTTTTTAATATTTTTATTAATGATCTTGTAGAGGGGCTACAGAGTAGAATCTCCATTTTTGCAGATGATACTAAACTGGGTAAAGTAATCAGTACAGAGGAGGATAATATCATATTACAGAGGGATTTGGAGAAGCTAGAGGCTTGGGCGGAGAAATGGCAAATGAAGTTTAATGTGGATAAATGTAAGGTTATGCATTTGGGCCATAGAAATAATAAATACAGTTATGTGCTAAATAATAAAACACTGGGTAAAACTACTTCCGAAAAGGACCTGGGGGTATTGGTGGACAGTAAACTCAACTTTAGTGATCAGTGCCAGGCAGCAGCTGCCAAGGCTAATAAAATAATGGGGTGCATCAAAAGAGGTATAGATGCTAAAGATGAGAACATAGTTTTGCCTCTTTATAAATCACTGGTCAGACCACACATGGAATACTGTGTACAGTTTTGGGCACCGGTATATAAGAAGGACACAGCTGAACTAGAGCGGGTGCAGAGGAGGGCAACAAAGGTCATTAAGGGAATGGGTGGGTTACAGTACCAGGACAGGTTATCACGCTTGGGGTTATTTACGCTAGAAAAAAGACGTCTTAGGGGCGATCTGATCACAATGTACAAATATATGAATGGACAGTACAGAGATCTTTGTAGTGGTCTTTTTACTCCTAGGTCTGTAACAATGACAAGGGGGCATCCTCTACGTCTAGAGGAAAGAAGATTTCATCATCAGCATCGACGCGGGTTCTTTACTGTACGAGCGGTAAGACTGTGGAACTCTCTGCCACATGATGTTGTCATGGCTGATTCATTAAATAAGTTCAAGGGAGGCCTGGATGATTTTCTTGAAAAATATAATATTACAAGTTATGGGCATTAGATTTCTGGTGATACGTTGATCCGGGGATTGTTCTGGTTGCCATTGCAGTCGGGGGAGGGGGGGGAGTTTCTCCCTGTGGTGGGGCGTTTGTCTTCTGCCCCATAGGGGTTTTTCGCCTTCCTGGATCAACACAGTAGGATTTTCCTAGGTTGAACCTGATGGACTCTTGTCTTCTTTCAACCCTGTTTACTATGTTACTATGTTACTATGTAACAACGGCTGTTTTATTGAAATAATGGCCGTTATTTACTGTTATATGGCGGCCATCCACTCAATTTCAACATTGTGTGAACAGATCCTTTCTGTGTTTTTAATCCACTCCTGGTTTTGGTTGCTATGAGGACCTGACATGAGGACCAAATACAGCCTCAAATATACATAGTGTGAACCCAGCCTTACCTTTTATTCACACGTTGTAAGAGTGCGGCTGTATTTGCGGCTGTAATTGTGCGGCGTTATTTTTGGTGGTTCGTGTGAATGCTTGGAAGTATAGGATATGCGGCTGCACAGTGCACACTATGTCTGAATCTACGGCCCTATCGTAAACGGACCCGTAAAAAATGAACAAGACCATTGTTTGCGGCTGAACATGCGGCCGAGGATTGACAGGCGGTCCGTATGGAGTACTTCAAAAATAGCCGGCAATGATGCCGAATGCCGATGCCTCTAATAGTTAATATATTAAATTACTAAAACACATTTTCTTTGTAATCAAGACACTTTCGTTGTTCAATAATTTATTTCTAACGAATCCATTATTTTGCAATTAAATATACTGTTAAAAAAAATAGATATATAAATAAATGTATATTTATCTATATATTTATTTTTTGACAGTATATTGAATTGCACAATGATGGATTTGTTAGAATTAAATTATTGACCAACGAAACAGAATTTATTTCCACGAAAATGTGTTTTCTTCATTAACCCTTTAAGGACGTGGACCATTTTCGTTTTTACGTTTTCGGTTTTTCCTCCTTGTGTTTAAAAGGTCATAGCACTTGCATTTTTCCACCTAGAAACCCACATGACCCCTTATTTTTTGCGTCACTAATTGTACTTTGCAATTACAGGCTGAATTTTTGCATAAAGTACACTGCGAAACCAGAAAAAAATTCAAAGTGTGGTGAAATTGAAAAAAAAACGCATTTCTTTTATTTGGGGGAAATGTGTTTTTACGCCATTCGCCCTGGGGTAAAACTGACTTGTTATGCATGTTCCTCAAGTTGCTACGATTAAAACGATATATAACATGCATAACTTATATTGTATCTGATGGCCTGTAAAAAATTCAAACCATTGTTAACCAATATACGTTCCTTAAAATCGCTCCATTCCGAGGCTTATAGCGCTTTTATCCTTTGGTCTATGGGGCTGTGCGAGGTGTCATTTTTTGCGGCATGATGTGATCTTTCTATCGGTACCTTGATTGCCCATATACGTCTTTTTGATCGCTTTTTATTACATTTTTTCTGGATTTGATGCGACCAAAAATGCGCAATTTTGCACTTTGGGATTTTTTTGCGCTGACGCCGTTTACCGTACGAGATCAGGAATGTGATTAATTAATAGTTCGGGCGATTACGCACGCGGCGATAGCAAACATGTTTATTTATTTATTTATTTGTTTACTTTTATTTAAAACCTGGGAAAAGGGGGGTGATTCAGACTTTTATTAGGGGAGGGGGCTTTTTACTATTAACAACACTTTATTTTATTTTTTTACACACATACTAGAAGCCCCCCTGGGGGACTTCTAGTATATACACTTGGATCTCTCATTGAGATCTCTGCAGCATAGATATGCTGCAGAGATCCATGAGATCGGCACTCGTTTGCTTTCGGCTGCTGCAGCCGAAAACGAACGAGTGCCGAGCCGAGGACGGCGCCATCTTGGACGCGTCCCCGGCCGGCATCAGTAACGGAGATCGCTCCTCCGGGACAAGGTCCCGGAGGAGCGATCTCCCCCACTAGACACCAGGGAAACGTTGCCTCCGGTAATCGGAGGCAGCTGTCAACTTTGACAGCTGCCTCCGATTAGCTAATTAGCGGGCACGGCGATCAGACCGTGCCCGCTAATAGCGGCGGTCCCGGGCTACTCGCGGCACCCGGGATCGCGGCACTTCAAAGCGGGGCCGCCGCGCGGCCCCGCTTTGAAGTGCAAGTGCGGACATATGACGTACCGGTACGTCATATGTCCTTAAGAGGTTAAATATTAATTAGTACAGGAAGCTCTATAAGCCGTTAATTCATATTCCCGGCAATAGAGCTTTCTGTACTAATCATCACTTTACTTTAATTAAAACATCAAATGTTTCTTCTAATTATGTTATGACAATAGCATTATTAGAAGAAACATTTAGAATTATATGTGCGCTCAGCTGATTGGCTGAGCGCACATATAATGAGCCGGTCCGCAGTACAGTGACTTCATTGTGCTGCGGACCAGCGAAGAGACAACATCGGGACATCGGATGGTGAGTATAGAGCTCTTCCCACCCCCTCCCTGGCACTGCACCCCTCCCAGCAAGGAAGGGGGGGTCAGTTAACCCCTTCCTTGCTGGGATGGGTGCAGTCTGACATCAGTCTGGCCCCCAGGGGGTTAAGGGGGATGCAATACATCCTCCCTTAACCCCTTGGGGGTCAGACTGTAAGCAGCGATCTGTAAAGATGCTGCATACTGTAAGGAGCACAACACCGCTCACAATGATGGGTGTTGTGCTCCTGTTTGTGTGTTTTTGTGTGTTTCTCCCTTTTTGTTTTTCAGATATCGGTATCCTGGGGATTACGTCGGATTCCATGGACTACGTCGATGACCAGCGGTTGTTCTTTGAATTTTTATAATAAAATGGTCAATGAGGGGTGTGGGGGTGTTTTTATTTGAATAAAAAAATATTTTAAACTTGTGTCTTGTCTTTATTTCTTTACTTTATAGACTTAGTAGTGGAAGCCGTCTAATAGACGGAATCCATTACTAAGTTGGGGCCTAGTGTTAGCCGGTATAAAATGGCTAACACTAACCCCCTATTATTACCCCAGTACCCAATGCCACCAGGGGTACTGGGAAGAGCCGGGTGCCAGTGGTCCCGGAGCGTCAATATTGGCGCTCCTGGACCGGGCGGCAGCAGGCTGGTAAGATTTAGGCTGGGGAGGGCCTAAACCAATGGCTCTTCCCACCCTGGTGTTACCAGGCTGCTGTCGTTTGGTTTTTAACCCGGCTGGTTATAAAAATAGGGGGGACCCTATGCGGGTTTTTTTTTAAATAAATAATAAAAAAAAAACGCATAGGGTCCCCCCTATTTTTATAACCAGCCGGGTTAAAAACCAAACGACAGCAGCCTGGTA
This sequence comes from Dendropsophus ebraccatus, assembly GCF_027789765.1. Classification (NCBI taxonomy): domain Eukaryota; kingdom Metazoa; phylum Chordata; class Amphibia; order Anura; family Hylidae; genus Dendropsophus; species Dendropsophus ebraccatus. The sequence goes on from NC_091462.1 coordinate 115,055,772, forward strand.
ACACCAGGGTGGGAAGAGCCATTGGTTTAGGCCCTCCCCAGCCTAAATCTTACCAGCCTGCTGCCGCCCGGTCCAGGAGCGCCAATATTGACGCTCCGGGACCACTGGCACCCGGCTCTTCCCAGTACCCCTGGTGGCATTGGGTACTGGGGTAATAATGGGGGGTTAGTGTTAGCCATTTTATACCGGCTACCACTAGGCCCCAACTTAGTAATGGATTCCGTCTATTAGACGGCTTCCACTACTAAGTCTATAAAGTAAAGAAATAAAGACAACACACAAGTTTAAAATATTTTTTATTCAAATAAAAACACCCCCACACCCCTCATTGACCATTTTATTAAAAAAATTCAAAGAACAAACGCTGGTCATCGACGTAGTCCATGGAATCCGACGTAATCCCCAGGATACCGATATCTGAAAAACAAAAAGGGAGAAACACACAAAAAACACACAAACAGGAGCACAACACCCATCATTGTGAGCGGTGTTGTGCTCCTTACAGTATGCAGCATCTTTACAGATCGCTGCTTACAGTCTGACCCCCAAGGGGTTAAGGGAGGATGTATTGCATCCCCCTTAACCCCCTGGGGGCCAGACTGGTGTCAGACTGCACCCATCCCAGCAAGGAAGGGGTTAAGTGACCCCCCTTCCTTGCTTGGAGGGGTGCAGTGCCAGGGAGGGGGTGGGGAGAGCTCTATACTCACCATCCGATGTCCCGATGTTGTCTCTTCGCTGGTCTGCTGCACAATGAAGTCACTGTACTGCGGACCTGCTCATTATATGTGCGCTGAGCCGAACAGCCAATCAGCTGAGGGCACATATAATTCTAAATGTTTCTTCTAATAATGCTATTGTCATAACATAATTAGAAGAAACATTTGATGTTTTCATTAAAGTAAAGTGATGATTAGTACAGAATGCTCTATTGCCGGGAATATGAATTACCGGCTTATGGAGCTTCCTGTACTAATTAATATTTAATGAATAAAACACATTTTCGTTGAAATAAATTCAGTTTCTTTGTTCAATAATTTAATTCTAACGAATCCATCATTGTGCAATTAAATATACTGTCAAAAAATAAATATATATATAAATATACATTTATTTATATATATATTTATTTTAACAGTATATTTAATTGCAAAATGATGGAATCGTTTACATTTAATTATTGAACAATAAAAGGGACTTTATTACAACGAAAATGTGTTTTATTAATTCAATATATTAACCATAAGAGACATCGGCTATAGTGCAGAGGATCGCAAACCCCGGTAATAGCGATTCATGTAAACTGTTTCCCTGCTTTCCCAGATGCATCCAGAGGTGTTTCCATCACTTTCTTAACATTTTATTTGTTATTTTTAGTTGAACCAGATTTCCAAGTAAATGACCGTATGTTTTGAGCCGCATGTCTATTTTTTCCCACGGCCGGAGTTTCACCCGCACCTTTACAGCCGCATAAAAAATACAGCCGCACAGTTACAGCATGTGAACCCAGCCTTAAAGTGTATTTGAGGGGCCTGTATGTTAGAAAGCCCCACAAAGCACCCCATTTCAGAAACTGCACCCCCCACACTCTGCAAAAGCATATCCAGAAAGTGTTTTAACCCTTTAGGGGAGTCACAGAAATAAAAGCTAAGTGTGTAAGAAATTTGAAACTTTTAATTTTCTGTGCAGATTTTATTGTAATCCAATATTTTTCATAATTATAAACTTATTACCAGAGAAATGCACCCCAATATTGATTTACACACATAAGCCTCAGATATAAGGGAGCGCCTAGTGAATTTCAACGCCTCCGTTATATTTGGTCATGTCTGACTGTACCACTTCAGGTTGGCAGAGGCTCTGGGGTGCCAAAACTTAAAAAACACCCCTAAAGGGACACCATTTAGAAACTACACCCCTCAAGGAATGTAACAAGGGGTGCGGTGAGTATTTGGACCCCACAGGTGCTTCACAGATTTTCCGAACAATATGGCGTGAAAAAAGAAAAATTTATTTTTTACACTAAAACGTTGTTCTAGCCTTGAATTTTTCATTTTCTTAAAGGGATAAGAGGAAAAAAAAGACACAAAATGTGTAGCGCAGTTTCTCCCGAGTACGGAAATACCCCACATGTGGACATAAAGTGCCAAGCGGGCGCAGGACGAGCCTCCAAAGGGAAGGAGCGCCAATTGGCTTTTGGAAGCTGAATTTCACTGGAAAGGATTTCAAGGGCCATGTCGCATTTACAGAGCCCTCGTGCTGCCAAGACACTGGAAACCCCCCACAAGTGACCCCATTCTGGAAACTACACCCCTCAAGGAATCTAACAAGGGGTGCAGTGAGCATATGGACCCCACTGGTGACGGGCACAAATGTGGAACAATGTGACGTGAAAGTAAAAAATTTCATTTTTTCACTTTCATGGCACAAATGTGCCCGTCATCAAGGGGTCCATATCCTCACTGCAAAACCTACCTCCACTATCCAAATGGCGCTCCTTCCCTTTGGAGGCTTGCCCTGCGCCCACATGGCGCTTTATGTCCACATGTGGGGTATTTACGGACTCGGGGGAAATTGCTCTACACATATTGTGTGTTTATTTCTCTTTTAACCCCTTGTGAAAATGATAAATTCAAGGCTAAACCAACATTATAGTGTAAAAAATGTAATATTTGATTTTCACGCCACATTGTTCCACATTTGTGGCCGTCACCAGTTGGGTTCATATGCTCACTACAGCCCTTGTTACACTCCTTGAGGGGTGTAGTTTCCATAATGGGGTCACTTGTGGGGGGTTTCAACTCTCTTGGCAACACAGGGGCCTTTTGAATGCAACATGGCCCCTCGAAATCCATTCCATCCAAATCCAGCCTTCAAAAACCAAATGGCGCTCCGTCCCTTCGGAGGCTTACCCTGCACCCGAATGGCGCTTTATGTACACATGTGGGGTATTTCCGTACTCAGGGGAAATTGCTCTACACATTTATTGTTTTTTTTTATCTTTTAGCCCCTTGTGAAAATGAAAAAATCATGACAAGATTAATGATTTAGAGTAAAAATTTTACAAAAATTACACTAAATGTTGGTCTAGCCTTGATTTTCTCCATTTCCACAAGGGGTTAAAAAAGAAAATGAACACAAAACGTGTAGGGTAGTTTCCCCTGAGTACGAAAATACCCCACATGTGGGCATAATGTGCCATATGGGCACAGGGCAAGTCACCAAAGGGACAGAGCGCCATTTAGAGGCTGGAATGGAGGATGGAGGCCATGTTGCAATTACAAAGCTCCTGTGCTGTCAGGACAGTAGAAACCCCCCACAGGTGACCCCATTCTGGAAACTACACCCCATAAGGAGACTAACAAGGGGTGCAGTGAGGATATGGACCCCACTGGTGACAGGCACTTACATAGAACATGTGCCGAGAAAATAAAAAATACCATTTTTTTCATTTTCACGTCCCAAATGTGGCCGTGGCTTTGTAATTGCATCATGGCATCCTCTAATGGGAATGGCGGCCATACCTTCTTAGCTGGGAAAAAGGGACAATTCTAATTTATTTGGGGGTATTAGGCCAATTATTAGTTTATAAGGTTGGAAATGACAGGTGTCCATCAAATTCAACCTGTATTGATCCAGAGGAAGGCAAAAAACCCCAGTGAGGCAGACGACAGTAGCCTCATCACAGGGGAAAAATTCCTTCCCGACTCCATAATGGCGATCAGAATAATCCCTGGATCAACGTGACCCCTGAAATAGGAATAAGGGACAGAATTTAGATAATGTAGAACCCCAATGACGTGTAGTGCGCCTTGGAGCGATCCAGTATGCAGAGGCCGGGGGGATCAGGGGATCCCCGTTACCCCACACTCTGCACTTCTGGGGTCTCCCTTCTCCAGCGTGGGGGACGTCACCTGGAAAATGTTGTCCTGGTGCGATACGGGGTCCTTCATATCCAGAAGTGCTGGGTACGCTCCATTGCTGCTAAATATTAGGGCGCTATTACTACTTCTGATATTTACGGATCGTGCCGCAAGCTACAGTAGCTCGGGCAGCGAGGGACCGGAAGAGGGGGTCCTGGTATAAAAGTTATCCCCGTACAGGTGGTGACCTTTATCCAGCAGTGGGAAGATCAGTTCCCAGACGATCTCCCCACTAACTCCGAGGATTGGGGGGAGGGGGCATCTGGGGGCTGGATTCGGGTGTCCCTTCCTACATACACTCGGGAGGGTACGTGCACACTGCGGAATGGCGAAGGATAACCCTTCGTGCATTCCGCAAGTTGGCACCCACCGGCGGACTGATGCAGGCGCACGTCTCCGTCCGTGTCATAGACTCCATTCTATGCCCGGGCGGATTCCGCTCTCCGTCCAACGTGTTCATTCTTTGGATGGACGACGGATTCCGCCCATGCATAGAATGGAGTCTATGACACGGGTAGAGACATGCGCCCGCATCAGTCCGCCGGTGGGTGCCAGCTGCGGAATGCACGAAGGGTTATCCTTCGCCATTCCGCAGTGTGCACGTACCCTAAGGCTGGATTCACACGCTGTAACTGTGCGGCTGTATTTTTTATGCGGCTGTAAATGTGCGGGTGAAACTCCGGCCGTGGGAAAAAATAGACATGCGGCTCAAAACATACGGTCATTTACTTGGAAATCTGGTTCAACTAAAAATATCAAATAAAATGTTAAGAAAGTGATGGAAACACCTCTGGATGCATCTGGGAAAGCAGGGAACACAGTTTACATGAATCGCTATTACCGGGGTTTGCGATCCTCTGCACTATAGCCGATGTCTCTCATGGTTAATATATTGAATTAATAAAACACATTTTCTGTCTAATAAAGTCCCTTTTATTGTTCAATAATTAAATGTAAACGATTCCATTATTTTGCAATTAAATATACTGTTAAAATAAATATATATATAAATAAATGTATATTTATATATATATTTATTTTTTGACAGTATATTTAATTGCACAATGATGTATTTGTTAGAATTAAATTATTGAACAACGAAACTGAATTTATTTAAACGAAAATGTGTTTTATTCATTAAATATTAATTAGTACAGGAAACTCCATAAGCCGGTAATTCATATGCCGGCAATAGAGCTTTCTGTACTAATCATCACTTAACTTTACTGAAAACATCAAATGTTTCTTCTAATTATGTTATGACAATAGCATTATTAGAAGAAACATTTAGAATTATATGTGCGCTCAGCTGATTGGCTGATCGGCTCAGCGCACATATAATGAGCCGGTCCGCAGTACAGTCACTTCATTGTGCTGCGGACCAGCGAAGAGACAACATCGGGGTGAGTATAGAGCTCTCCCCACCCCCTCCCCAGCACTGCACCCCTCCCAGCAAGGAAGGGGGGTCACTTAACCCCTTCCTTGCTGGGATGGGTGCAGTCTGACATCAGTCTGGCCCCCAGGGGGTTAAGGGGGATGCAATACATCCTCCCTTAACCCCTTGGGGGCCAGACTGTAAGCAGCGATCTGTAAAGATGCTGCATACTGTAAGGTGCACAACACCGCTCATAATGATGGGTGTTGTGCTCCTGTTTGTGTGTTTTTGTGTGTTTCTCCCTTTTTGTTTTTCAGATATCGGTATCCTGGGGATTACGTCGGATTCCATGGACTACGTCGATGACCAGCGTTTTTTTAATGTTTTTTTTAATAAAATGGTCAATGAGGGGTGTGGGGGTGTTTTTATTTGAATAAAAAAATTTGTAAACTTGTGTCGTCTTTATTTCTTTACTTTATAGACTTAGTAGTGGAAGCCGTCTAATAGACGGAATCCATTACTAAGTTGGGGCCTAGTGTTAGCCGGTATAAAATGGCTAACACTAACCCCCTATTATTACCCCAGTACCCAATGCCACCAGGGGTACTGGGAAGAGCCGGGTGCCAGTGGTCCTGGAGCGTCAAAATTGGCGCTCCTGGACCGGGCGGCAGCAGGCTGGTAAGATTTAGGCTGGGGAGGGCCTAAACCAATGGCTCTTCCCACCCTGGTGTTACCAGGCTGCTGTCGTTTGGTTTTTAACCCGGCTGGTTATAAAAATAGGGGGGACCCTATGCGTTTTTTTTTTTTAAATAAATAAATAATTAAAAAAAAACGCATAGGGTCCCCCCTATTTTTATAACCAGCCGGGTTAAAAACCAAACGACAGCAGCCTGGTAACACCAGGGTGGGAAGAGCCATTGGTTTAGGCCCTCCCCAGCCTAAATCTTACCAGCCTGCTGCCGCCCGGTCCAGGAGCGCCAATTTTGACGCTCCAGGACCACTGGCACCCGGCTCTTCCCAGTACCCCTGGTGGCATTGGGTACTGGGGTAATAATAGGGGGTTAGTGTTAGCCATTTTATACCGGCTAACACTAGGCCCCGACTTAGTAATGGATTCCGTCTATTAGACGGCTTCCACTACTAAGTCTATAAAGTAAAGAAATAAAGACAAGACACAAGTTTACAAATTTTTTTATTCAAATAAAAACACCCCCACACCCCTCATTGACCATTTTATTAAAAAAAAGATTAAAAAAACGCTGGTCATCGACGTAGTCCATGGAATCCGACGTAATCCCCAGGATACCGATATCTGAAAAACAAAAAGGGAGAAACACACAAAAACACACAAACAGGAGCACAACACCCATCATTGTGAGCGGTGTTGTGCACCTTACAGTATGCAGCATCTTTACAGATCGCTGCTTACAGTCTGGCCCCCAAGGGGTTAAGGGAGGATGTATTGCATCCCCCTTAACCCCCTGGGGGCCAGACTGATGTCAGACTGCACCCATCCCAGCAAGGAAGGGGTTAACTGACCCCCCCTTCCTTGCTGGGAGGGGTGCAGTGCCGGGGAGGGGGTGGGGAGAGCTGTATACTCACCCCGATGTGTCCTCTTCGCTGGTCCGCAGCACAATGAAGTGACTGTACTGCGGACCGGCTCATTATATGTGCGCTGAGCCGATCAGCCAATCAGCTGAGCGCACAAATAATTCTAAATGTTTCTTCTAATAATGTTATTGTCATAACATAATTAGAAGAAACTTTTGATGTTTTCATTAAAGTAAAGTGATGATTAGTACAGAAAGCTCTATTGCCGGCATATGAATTACCGGCTTATGGAGTTTCCTGTACTAATTAATATTTAATGAATAAAACACATTTTCGTTGAAATAAATAGTTTCGTTGATCAATAATTTATTTCTAACGAATCCATCATTGTGCAATTCAATATACTGTCAAAAAATAAATATATAGATAAATATACATTTATTTATATATCTATTTTTTTTAACAGTATATTGAATTGCACAATGATGGATTCGTTAGAAATAAATTATTGACCAACGAAACTGAATTTATTTCAACGAAAATGTGTTTTATTCATTAAATATATTAACTATTAGAGGCATCGGCATTCGGCATCATTGCCGGCTATTTTTGAAGTACTCCGTACGGACCGCCTGTCAATCCACGGCCGCATATTCAGCCGCAAACAATGGTCTTGTTCATTTTTTACGGGTCCGTTTACGATAGGGCCGTAGATTCATACATAGTGTGCACTGTGCAGCCGCATATCCTATACTTCCAAGCATACACACGAACCACCAAAAATACCGCCGCACAATTACACCCGCAAATACAGCCGCACTCTTACAACGTGTGAATCGAGCCCCCATCTGTAAGTGTACCCTGAGGTGTTCTCACAGAGTTTGTAGAATTTCACACCATACCGTCATCTCTTATTGGGACGGTACTGGCGGAAAAGACGTGTCTGGGGGGCAGCGTACGCTACGCTACCCCAAGACACGTCACTGGATGATGAGGATGAATGGAGGAAAGAAGGATCCCCCCCATTCATCCTCACTGGCTGTTTCGGTGTCGGAGGCAATAATAACGTATCCCTCTGACGCCGAAAACACCCTGGGGGGTTATACGGGGATTGGTATATGGGGTATGTAGTGGTGTAGTGTCAAACTTTATTCAATGTAGTGTGGTGTAATGTAGTGTTTTTTACGTGTTTTTTTTACAGTAAGTATAAAAAAAAAAACCTACGCCAACAAAGGAGTTGCTGATAAATGCCGCACTTATGTGCGGCACTTATCAGCAGACCGTGGCAGTAGAATATAGAAAAAACACCCTACGCCAAAAAGGAGGAGTTGCTGATTAGCAGCGCACTTTCGTGCGATGCTGATCAACACTCAGCGGCGATAGGGTGCGGAAAATAGAAAAAAAAATTTGGAAAAAAAAAAAAACTTTTTCTACATTCTGAACATCCCTGTAGCTGCTGATAAGTGTATTACACATATCAGCCGCTAGAGGGCAGCAGAGCGCAAAATCCGGAAAATGACGAGGCTGGAGCCGAAAATAGCCGAAAGAAGCCGATGGGGACCGCCGGAAAGACCCGAAGACCGAACGGAATGACGGAGGACGCCGCGAACCCGGAAGACGCCGATCAGGACCCCGGGACAGGTGAGTAATGTACAAATACCTGCTCTGGACCCCTCAGCTACCTAGCTGAGGGGTCCAGGGCAGGTATTTACTATTTTACTGTACTCTAATCGCCGTGCCACCGGCCCGATCGCCGTGATCGGTGGCACGGTGACCACCATTACTTTTTACAGTAATGGCGGTCGGTGCCGTCCTCGGACAGCACCGACCGCCATTTTTTTGACCCGGAAGGGTTCCGATCGCCGCTATTGGCTGATCTGAATTGATCAGCCTATAGCGGCGATCGTAAGCACGGGGGGTGTTAACCACCCCCCGTGCCGCGAAGCTAAGATGGCCTGCTATGATTTATAGCAGGCCATCTTCCCCGATCGCTGTGTGCGAACACGCAGCGATCGGGGAAACATCGGGCGTAAATTTACGCCCTGATGCGCCAAGTACCAGGGCGCGAGGGCGTAAGTTTACGACCGTTGTCGTTAAAGGGAACCTGTCACCCCCCGTGCCGGGGTGACAGGCTCCCGACCCCCCGTTAGAGCCCCCTATACTTACCTAATCCCGCCGGGTCCCGCTTCTGGAGGTGGTCGGGTGATGAAGATCTCAGCCGCTGCAGCCCGGCGCGCGCGCTGAGAGATGAGTCCAACACTCATAGAGAATGACAGAGCGCTGGACTCTCCTGTCATTCTCTATGGGTGTTGGACTCATCTCTCAGCGCGCACGCCGGGCTGCAGCGGCTGAGATCTTCATCACCCGACCACCTCCAGAAGCGGGACCCGGCGGGATTAGGTAAGTATAGGGGGCTCTAACGGGGGGTCGGGAGCCTGTCACCACGGCACGGGGGGTGACAGGTTCCCTTCAAGGGGTTAAGGCTATGTTCACGCTACGTAAAATAACGGCCGTTGTTTGCTTCCTAGCATGTTTTTAAGCTGGCTGAAACGGGTCATTTACTTTAAATACTGCGCCCAGCCTGAGAAACCACTCAGAAAATTTTCTCGATCAAAATCAAGCCTAATTCGGCAGATATAAGTTTTACGTTCGCGGCCGCATTGAAATCCACGGCCGTTGTTGCAGTATTACCGGCCGGAAATCATTGACATGTTCATTTTTCACGGGGACGTATATACAACGGCCGGTATCTGATACGTAGTGTGCATTCAACGGCCGTAGTTACATTGCATTGTATTCATAATAGAAAACCTCAAAACAACGGCTGTGTTTTGCGGCGAGGACTACGGCCGTTGTTTTACGTAGTGTGAACATAGCCTAAAGATGAAGTTTTGCAATGAGCATCAAATTTCACACTAAATATCAGGACAACAACCGAGCCATAATGTTACTTGTCAGCAACAAAGGCAAAAACATTGGGCCTCATTTACCTACAAACAGTAAATTTTAAGCCATTTTGATGACAGCTGTGTCTTTTTTTATCCACTAATGTGTCCCGTTGCCCTTAATAAGGTTTTTAATGTGGCAAAACTAATACCCGACCATCCCGCCAGACTAGAAGGAGATGATATTTGAAATAGAAAACCTGTCAAAAGAATGTTTGCTTAAATAATCTGTTGGTTGCGGCGGGGTTTTAAAGGAGTCATCCACAATACACCCACTTTTCGGGATTTTGGAGAAAAATGATGGGTTGGTCGGGTTTTGGCAAAATTTGTGTCGCACACCTTTAGGCTATGTTCACACTACGTAAGTTTCCGGCCGTAGCGCGCTCCGTGAATATGCGGCCGGAAACTTACGTAGTTAGCGTACAATGCAAAGTATACGATCCCGGACGCACAGTTCGCACTTCGTACGAATGTACACTGGGATCGTATACGACGCCGTAAGAAATTAACAAGACCATTGTTTCCAGCCGGAAGGCTTGTAACTTACGGCCGTAGCGTATCCCGATTTCTTCATTTTTCCGCTCTTCTATGCCGATCCAAAAGGTTCTGTGGGGTGTCCGGGGCTAAGCGAAGATTTGCAAGTAAAAGACCGCTGTCGAATCGCTTCGTAGGGGGCTCAGGAAGCGTAAGTAGACTACGGGCGTACGTTCGCAATGCGTACGCATTGCGTACACATTGCGTACGAATCCGCCCGCACATCGAATATTCGCACGGCCGTTGTTTCAGTCGCACATGTACGGCGCTGTACGAAATGCGTACGGATTCGTACGTAGTATGAACATAGCCCTAGTGTGTATCCCTGTTGTGCCTGCTCTGCACTTTGACAATATACACATGCTCCCTGTATGGTGCACATCATATATATATAGAGGTGGCATTTAAAAAAAAAGCAGTGGCGGATTAAATGTACCCTGGGCCCCGGGCTGTCCACGCAACCTATTCCCCCCCCCCCCCCCGGTCAATCCGCCCACATTATAATCCACTACTGCCCCCCCCACCCCCCTACTACGCTGTCCCCAATAAACATAATGTTTGGTCCCTTGCTGCATCGTCCACCCCACCTCCACTGCCCCAAACAAACATATTGCCACCTGGTTTCCTGCTGTTGCAAGCCCCCCCCCCCCCCCCCCCAAGGTCCCAGCAGCGCAGAGGATGTCAGGAGAGGAGGGTGCTGATCTTATAGGGGAAGTCGCAGGGTCACAGCAGCACAGAGGATGTCAGCTGGCCCCCTCTTCCCCCCTTATAGATGGTCCCCCTCCCCCCCCCCCTTATAGATGGTCCCCCTCTCCCCCCCTTATAGATGGTCCCCCTCTCCCCCCCTTATAGATGGTCCCCCTCTCCCCTCTTATAGATGGTCCCCCTCTCCCCCCTTATAGATGGTCCCCCTCCCCCCCTTATAGATGGTCCCCCTCTCCCCCCCTTATAGATGGTCCCCCTCTCCCCTCTTATAGATGGTCCCCCTCTCCCCCCCCTTATAGATGGTCCCCCTCTCCCCTCTTATAGATGGTCCCCCTCTCCCCCCCCCCCCCTTATAGATGGTCCCCCTCCTCCCTCTCCCCCCCCCCTTATAGCTGGCCCCCTCTTATAGATGGTCCCTCTCTCCCCCCCTTATAGATGGTCCCCCCCTCCCCCCCCCTTATAGATGGTCCCCCTCTCCCCCCCCCCCTTATAGATGGTCCCCCTCTTCCCCCCTTATAGATGGTCCCCCTCCCCCCCCTTATAGATGGTCCTCCCCCCCTTATAGATGGTCCCCCTCTTCCCCCCTTATAGATGGTCCCCCTCCCCCCCTTATAGATGGTCCCCCTCTTCCCCCCTTATAAATGGTCCTCCTCTCCCCCCCTTATAGATGGTCCCCCTCTCCCCTCTTATAGATGGTCCCCCCTCTTCCCCCCCCCCTTATAGCTGGCCCCCTTCCCCCCCCTACCTTATAGATGGTCCCCCTCTCCCCCCCCCTTATAGATGGTCCCCCTCTTCCCCCCTTATAGATGGTCCCCCTCTTCTCCCCTTATAGCTGGCCCCTTCTCATAGATGGTCCCCCTCTTCCCTCTCCCCCCCCCCCCCTCATAGATGCCCCCCCCACCCTTGTGCACAGCAGATAACACACAAAAAAAACCCACAACACAACTCACCTGCCATCCGTTCCCCCGTCGAGCCTCTCGCCTCCTGGTCTGTCCTCGGCTGATGTGCGGCTGCCGCAGGTGTCCCGTTCTATCCCCCGCAGCGCGCGCATCAGAGAGGTCCCCGTGCGTCAGAAGTCACAGCCACAGGCGCACGGAGAGGTCTCTGATGCGCACGCTGCCGGGGATAGGACGGGACACCTGCGGCAGCCGCACATCAGCCGGGGAGAGACGTGCAGTGGCGGATTATGATGTGGGCGGCGTGGCATGGGCCCCCCCGAAGCCTCGGGCCCGGTGGACGATTACGCACGCTACGGTATATTACATGTTTATTTATTTATACAATAGGGAAGGGGGTGATTTAAACTTTTATTGGAGGAGGGGCTGTGGTGTGCTTTTTAAAACTTTTTTTTTTTTTACTTTTTTATGTCCCCTTAGGAAAATAATCATTTTTACATTGGATTTCTTACACTGATCATTGCTATGCCATAGCATAGCATTGATTAGTGTAATATGTGATCATTGCATAGAGCCTGCCTGTGATCGCCGATCTGACTACCGGGAGGAAGGTAAGAGACCTCCGGCAGTCAGATATAACGATCAGAACCCCAGCAGTCACTCTGCGGGGGTCCCGATCGGTCAGTGACAGGAGCACTGCAGGGGTTAATGGCGGGCAGCCACGTGATCGCGGCAGCCCATCATTAACAGTGAGGACCTGGCTGCATATAGCTTACTTCAAAGCACTGGCGGACTCCATGGCGTATGGGTACGGCATGGGTCCTTCAGTGACAGGATTCCATGACGTACCCGTACGTCATGGGTCCTTAGGGTGCGTTCACACCTATAGGATCTGCAGCAGATCTGCAGCAGATTTGATGCTGTGTTCAGTTATTTAAATGAAATCTGCTGCAGAAAATCAGCTGCAGATCCTGTAGGTGTGAACGCACCATTAAGTGGTTTAACTTCACGGTCGCGAGGTAGAAAAACATGAAAAATGCCAAGGAATACTTCAAGCCATTGCAAGTCACTATATAAGGTAAGTCTGTGCAGGGGCTTTTGCTTTGTTATTAGTCATACTGTATCGTTTTCATTTGCACTTTTGCTGCACGAGAAGTGTATTTCTATTATTATATAAATATTATGAAATAAACATACAGTTGTTGGGGCCTGCTTTTAACCCTTAGAGGACAGGGCCGATTTCAATTTTTGCGTTTTCATTTTTCCCTCCTTGTGCATAAAAGGCCATAGCAGTTGCATTTATTCACCGAGAAACCCACATGAGCCCTTATTTTTTGCGTCACTAATTGTACTTTGCAATGACAGGCTGAATTTTTTCATAAAGTACACTGCGAAACCAGGAAAAAAATTCAAAGTGTGGTGAAATTGAAAAAAAAAACGCATTTATTTGGAGGGTATTTTTTTTTACGCCATTCGCCCTGGGGTAAAACTGACTTGTTATATATGTTCCTCAGGTCGTTACGATTACAACGATATATAACATGTATAACTTATATTATCTGATGGCCGGTAAAAAATTCAAACCATTGTTAACAAATATACGTCACTTAAAATCGCTCCATTCCCAGGCTTATAGCGCTTTTATCCTTTGGTCTATGGGGCTGTGTCAGGTGTCATTTTTTGCGCCATGATGTGATCTTTCTATCGGTACCTTGATTGCGCATATACGACTTTTTGATCACTTTTTATTACAATTTTTCTGGATTTGATTCGACCAAAAATGCGCAATTTTGCACAATGGGATTTTTTGCGCTTACGACGTTTACCGTGCGAGATCAGGAATGTGATTAATTAATAGTTCGGGCGATTACGCACGCGGCGATAGCAAATATGTTTATTTATTTTTATTTATAACATGGGAAAAGGGGGTGATTCAGACTTTTATTAGGGAAGGGGGCTTTTTGCTAATAAAAACACTTTATTTTTTACTTTGCACTTTTTTTTTTTTACACTTACACTTATACTAGAAGACCCCCTGGGATTAGGGTTATTCCCCCTGGGGTTAGGGTTATTCCCCCCCTGGGGTTAGGGTTATTCCCCCCCTGGGGTTAGGGTTATTCCCCCCTGGGGTTAGGGTTATTCCCCCCCCTGGGGTTAGGGTTATTCCCCTCTTGGGGTTAGGGTTATTCCCCTCTTGGGGTTAGGGTTATTCCCCCCCTGGGGTTAGGGTTATTCCCCCCCTGGGGTTAGGGTTATTCCCCCCCTGGTGTTAGGGTTATTCTCCTCTGAGGTTAGGGTTATTCCTCCCCTGGGGTTAGGGTTATTTCCCCCTGGGGTTAGGGTTATTCCCCCTGGGGGACTTCTAGTATAAGTGTGCTGATCTCTCATAGAGATCTATGCTGTATAGTTATACAGCATAGATCCATGAGATAGGCACATCGATTGCTTCCGGCTGCTGCAGCCGGAAGCAATCGAGTGCCGAGTCGAGATCAGCGCCATTACGGCGCGGAGCCCGGCGGCAGTTAGATGTGCAGATCGCTTCTCCGGGACATCGTCCCGGAGGAGCGATCCACCCCACTAGACACCAGGGATCGGCTGCATCAAGTAATCAGATGCAGATGTCAACTTTGTGGGCACGGCGATCGGACCATGCCCGCTAATAGACCGTGGCAGTTCAGAGCGGGGTTGCCGTGCGGCCCTGCTCTGAACACATGTAGGCGAAAGTGTACCTGTCATTTCAGGGTCATTTTTCTGTAAATATCTATAGTGCAAGGGATTTTAAGAAACTCTGTAATAGGTTTTATTTACCAAAAAAAATTCCTTCTGTGCTGATAAAGCAGTTTTCCTAGCTCCCCCCTCACTTCAGATGAAGCAGGATTTCTCTGTCCATTATGCTCTATGGAGAGGGGAGGGGCTGAGAGGAGTGAGTGAGCACGGAGCAGTCCTGCACAGCACAACACCCTGCAATCTTCTCTAAGCAAGTTCCTAGATAAGCACTGACCTTTCTGACCCCTGAAACCAGCATTTTAGGTGCCCAGACAGTCTACAAACAGCTGCCCTTCATGTCTCCTCTCCCTGCTCACTCATCCCCCTTGGCCCCTCCCCCTCTATAGGATATAATGGACACAGCAGAACCCGTCTTCACTGGCTTCTCTGTAATGAAGACGGATTTGCCTGATAATGCACAGATAGAAAGTGAGGAGGGAGGCTTGGAAATTGCTTTTTGAGTACAGAAAGAGGCTTTTTTGCCTAATAAAACCTATTATAGAGTTTCTTAAAATCGCCAATACTACTGTTTTCTGCAATAAAAAAAAATATGACAGTTACGCTTTAAAGAAGCCTATGTCTCCTTAACTAAAACAATACCCTGAGTCTAACCTGAGGCAATACCCTGAGTGGTGAACTACTGATGAGAGCAGATGTGTCCTAGTATTGCTCCTGCTCCTCAGCTACACTTATCTCCCCCTGCTCATGTGGAAAAATTCAAAGGGGACCCCTGACAGACCGCCCTGGAGACCAGACCCGGTGCCCACCCGCAAACCTTCCACTGGTACCTTACAAGAGGTTCAGAAGCCTCAGCGGTGCAGCCTACTGCCCTGCAGCCTGAAGTCCCGGCCCGACCACTATCCTGTGCTGTCACCCCTCTATAAGCCTCCCATTGTGCCGTCCGCTGCGGGCGCTCTCTCAGAACCCAGCCCCAGCACTTCCCAATGGTCTGGGTAAGCCTCTACCTCCTGTACAGGCTTCCCGTGGTGGGCCACTATCTTTCCTGTCAACTCACACACAGACCCAGGCAGTGGGAGCCACAGCGGCAGTGTTGGCACTTCAGCCGCTGTCCCCCAGCTCCGCTCCAGCTTCAAGCCTCCAGCAGCTGCTTTCACAGACTCCTGACAGACACCTGATGAAGTCCGCGTCTTGCTGACGGAACGCGTGGGGAAGGGTATATGCAGGGGTCACTCTCATTCCTCTACTATTTTTATATTCTGGTTTGTACATAATTGCATGTGTTTAAATTGTTTTATGTATATTTAATTTTCATATGATATTTTTTCTTCATTATTATCCATGCATGTATTGTATACTTGTATCTTGATACCAGTGAGGGATATTTGACCTTCTTAGCATGATTCATCCATGTGGAGCAGTGATTTTCAACCAGTGTGCCGTGGCACACTAGTGTGCCGCGACATATGGTCAGGTGTGCCGCGGGGAAAGTTCCCCAAACTATGGTGCCCTGTGAAACAGGAGAAAACAATGGGGGAGAGAAACCTGGGGATGGGGTAGAAACATGGGGATGGTGGGGAGAAGTATGGTGGGGAGAGAAGCACAGGGGGGAGAAGAAAACAGGCCCAGGTTTCACACTGAGTGAGTATAAACACATTTAGAATCTATATTATTAACTATATGTATAATATGTACTGTTTTAGTGTCATTTTGTGCCATTTTGGTTGGTGGTGTGCCCCGGGATTTTTTAAGTATAAAAAGTGTGCCGCGGCTCAAAAAAGGTTGAAAATCACTGATGTGGAGGACCTCGGTTGGAGGGCTGACCTATTTTGGTGTCCCTCCTTGTAGTTAGTTTTAATTGCTGTATACAGCTTTTTGTTTCTTTCTTGTGTGTTTTTATCTGTCAATATTTAATAAAGCATATTTTGTGTATTATTTTTGGATGTGCGGAGCATCTTTTTCTTCAGGCATTTTTTCTTTGTTTGCTTCAGCAGCTGCTCTCAGACACAGACGCTGCATATTGTAACCCTGAGAGAATATCTTTTGCTGTTGGGGACAGTGCTGTGGTTACGGAGGGTGTCCTAAAGGGACAGTACCATTCCCTTGAATGTATGATGGCAGCCACCCCTAATGGTACTATTAGTCGGAACGATAATCGGCCGAATCGGCCCGATTTGGCCGATTTTCGTTCCATGTAATAAATACCACGATCAGCCGATGACAACGATCATCGGCTGATCGTTGATATAGGCTCTGACCTATATTTGTCGGGCGCCGACCGCGCACCGCTACGTGTAATAGCGGTGCGTGGCCAGCGACTGACGATATACATTACCTATCCACGTTCCATGGCTGCTGCTGCAGTCTTCTTCTCCCCGGGTCCCGCGCGCGCTAACTTCAGAGTGGCCTGTCAGCGGCAGTCCCGGCCTGTGACAGGCCACTATGACGATAGCGTGCACGGGACCCGGGGAGAAGAAGACCGCAGCAGCAGCCCTCAAACCTGGATAGGTAATGTATATAGTTAAGCAAAGGCTGCAAGGACATCGATAACGATGTCCTTACAGCCCCTGGTTTAACGATTATTGGGCCGTGTAATAGGCCCAGCAAACGAGCGGCGATCTAGCAGATCGCTGCTCGTTTACAGGTATTATCGGGCCCCCATCGGCCCGTGTAATACCACCCTAAGCTGCAACGCACAGACAAGCTCCGATATGCCCTCTGGTGACCCAGGGACTGCTCTTCTTGCCAGGAAGGTACATGGCCTCAGCATACTAGTTCAGATACTTCCTACATGGGGGTTAGCTCCCAGAAGGGGGTTTGTCACCTACTTTTTCACCTCCCCAATAAACGGAATTTCCAGTCGTTAATCTCAGAGGTTAAAGAGGCCTGCAGGAGGGAGATCTCGGAGGTCAGAAAAGACATGCACTATGAGTGAAATCGCTAAAGGAAGACCATGACTCCACCTGCGAGTATATTGGCTGACTACAATCTACCATCTGTACTCAAACAGGCCGCTCTGGATGATATGCAGAGGCATCTAGAGGACATGGATAATAGGGCAGAAGGTGCAACATCAGGGTCAGGAGTCTCCCTAAGGATACACAAGACGATGATCTGGTCCATATCTTCGAGGGATTACTCAAAATTATTCTGGGAGAGCCACGATCCTACAAAATCAAGTTTGACAAGGCACACTGGACCCTGAAGCCCAAGCCTACCATGAGGACCCCTAAGCACGTTATATGTTGTCTAGTGAAAGAATGTACAATGACCAAAGTCGTTCGCTTCGCAACTTCGAGTTTGATGGGGCTCCTGTCCAACTGTTCCCGGATTTGTTTTTCAAGTGTTTTGCACTTGAAATAGTGGTTCTATGTTTCTGCTCTGTTGCTGTTTCCTTCTCCCTCTCTGGAGCTCTACTATTGCAACGCAAGGGTTACTCATGTCTACAAGGTTGCTTTTGCTCCTGTCCGGGTATTGTTACTCTAGATCAGTGTTTCTCAACTCCAGTCCTCAAGACCCACCAACACGTCATGTTTTGAGGATTTCCTTAGTATTTCACAGGTCATATAATTTCACTCAGTGCTTCAGTCTTATCACAGGTGTCTTTCAATGGGATATCTTCAAAACATGACCTGTTGGTGGGTCTTGAGGACTGGAGTTGAGAAACACTGCTCTAGATGAGGGGCCATGTACTCGGACCCCGTATGGATGTCTGCTATTTGTGATTCATTTTTCTGTTTTTTGTTTGTGTCCTCCCCTCTCCCTTTTTTCCTCATGTGTTCCTCCTAGGCCTTCCTTCCGTGGGCTCCTGATCCATGTTCTGATCCAGGTGAAAGGTTCATGATAGATAAGGGTTCCATCCTGGTTACACAGCTTATCTTTTGTAACATTTACGCTCCTAACAAATTCCAAATACCTTTTCTTCATAGGGTTCTCTCCTCTCTTTCTGAATATCCTCCCAGTCCAAGGATTGTGGGAGGAGTATTTAGTTATCATGACACTTCATGTTTTCTGACTCTTTTTTTTCTCAAAAAACAGAAAACAGTCAGAAAACAGAATCCCAGGACATCTGAGCACTCACACAGAGAAGGCAGTCATGTGATTGATGGACACATTGAGCCGTGACTCTCTGTACTAGCCGAAATTCCTGTGTTTAGTCTCCTTTTGCAACCAGTACAAGTCAAACTAGACCTGGATACAGTAAGGGTGGTATTACACGGGCCGATGGTGGCCCGATAATACCTGTAAACGAGCGCCGATCTGCTAGATCACCGCTCGTTTACTGAGCCTATTACACGGCCCAATAATCGTTAAACAAGGGCTGCAAGGATATCGTTACCGATGTCCTTGCAGCTCTTGCTTAACTATATACATTACCTATCCACGTTCCAGGGCTGCTGCTGCGGTCTTCTTCTGCCTGGGTTCTGCACGCTCTAACTGGCTGGGCGGCCTGTCAGCCGACAGGCCACTCTGAAGTTACAGCGCGCGGGACCCGGGGAGAAGAAGACCGCAGCAGCAGCCCTGGAACGTGGATAGGTAATGTATATTGTCAGTCGCCGGCCGCGCACCACTATTAAACGTAGCGGTACGCGGTCGGCGCCCGACAAATATAGGTCAGAACCTATATCAATGATCAGCCGATAATCGTTGTCATTGGCTAATCGTTGTATTTATTACATGGAACGCAAAACCCCCGATTATCGCTCCGTGTAATAGTACCCTAAGTATAGCTATTATATAGCAGCCTTCAGGAGACTGGACCTGGATACAGTAAGTATAGCTGTTATATAGCTGCCTTCAGGAGACTGGACCTGGATACAGTAAGTATAGCTGTTATATAGCAGCCTTCAGGAGACTGGACCTGTTATATAGCTGCCTTCAGGAGACTAGACCTGGATACAGTAAGTATAGCTGTTATATAGCTGCCTTCAGGAGACTGGACCTGGATACAGTAAGTATAGCTGTTATATAGCTGCCTTCAGGAGACTGGACCTGGATACAGTAAGTATAGCTGTTATATAGCAGCCTTCAGGAGACTGGACCTGGATACAGTAAGTATAGCTGTTATATAGCAGCCTTCAGGAGACTTGACCTGGATACAGTAAGTATAGCTGTTATATAGCTGCCTTCAGGAGACTGGACCTGGATACAGTAAGTATAGCTGTTATATAGCAGTGTTCAGGAGACTGGACCTGGATACAGTAAGTACAGCTGGTATAGCAGTCAGGAGACTGGACCTGGATACAGTAAGTATAGCTGTTATATAGCAGCCTTCAGGAGACTGGACCTGGATACAGTAAGTACAGCTGGTATATAGCAGTCAGGAGACTGGACCTGGATACAGTAAGTATAGCTGTTATATAGCTGCCATCAGGAGACTGGACCTGGTTACAGTAAGTATAGCTGTTATATAGCAGCCTTCAGGAGACTGGACCTGGATACAGTAAGTATAGCTGTTATATAGCTGCCTTCAGGAGACTGGATCTGGATACAGTAAGTATAGCTGTTATATAGCTGCCTTCAGGAGACTGGACCTGGATACAGTAAGTATAGCTGTTATATAGCAGCCTTCAGGAGACTGGACCTGGATACAGTAAGTATAGCTGTTATATAGCTGCCTTCAGGAGACTGGACCTGGATACAGTAAGTATAGCTGTTATATAGCTGCCTTCAGGAGACTGGACCGGGATACAGTAAGTATAGCTGTTATATAGCTGCCTTCAGGAGACTGGACCGGGATACAGTAAGTATAGCTGTTATATAGCAGCCTTCAGGAGACTGGACCTGGATACAGTAAGTATAGCTGTTATATAGCAGCCTTCAGGAGACTTGACCTGGATACAGTAAGTATAGCTGTTATATAGCTGCCTTCAGGAGACTGGACCTGGATACAGTAAGTATAGCTGTTATATAGCAGTGTTCAGGAGACTGGACCTGGATACAGTAAGTACAGCTGGTATATAGCAGTCAGGAGACTGGACCTGGATACAGTAAGTATAGCTGTTATATAGCAGCCTTCAGGAGACTGGACCTGGATACAGTAAGTACAGCTGGTATATAGCAGTCAGGAGACTGGACCTGGATACAGTAAGTATAGCTGTTATATAGCTGCCATCAGGAGACTGGACCTGGTTACAGTAAGTATAGCTGTTATATAGCAGCCTTCAGGAGACTGGACCTGGATACAGTAAGTATAGCTGTTATATAGCTGCCTTCAGGAGACTGGATCTGGATACAGTAAGTATAGCTGGTATATAGCTGCCTTCAGGAGACTGGACCTGGATACAGTAAGTATAGCTGTTATATAGCTGCCTTCAGGAGACTGGACCTGGATACAGTAAGTATAGATGTTATGTAGCTGCCTTCAGGAGACTGGACCTGGATACAGTAAGTATAGCTGGTATATAGCTGCCTTCAGGAGACTGGACCGGGATACAGTAAGTATAGCTGTTATATAGCTGCCTTCAGGAGACTGGACCGGGATACAGTAAGTATAGCTGTTATATAGCTGCCTTCAGGAGACTGGACCTGGATGCAGTAAGTATAGCTGTTATATAGCAGCCTTCAGGAGACTGGACCTGGATACAGTAAGTATAGCTGTTATATAGCAGCCTTCAGGAGACTGGACCTGGATACAGTAAGTATAGCTGTTATACAGCAGCCTTCAGGAGACTGGACCTGGATACAGTAAGTATAGCTGTTATATAGCTGCCTTCAGGAGACTGGACCTGGATACAGTAAGTATAGCTGTTATATAGCTGCCTTCAGGAGACTGGACCTGGATACAGTAAGTATAGCTGTAATATAGCTGCCTTCAGGAGACTGGACCTGGATACAGTAAGTATAGCTGTTATATAGCTGCCTTCAGGAGACTGGACCTGAATACAGTAAGTATAGCTGTTATATAGCTGCCTTCAGGAGACTGGGCCTGGATACAGTAAGTATAGCTGTTATATAGCTGCCTTTAGGAGACTGGACCTGCATACAGTAAGTATAGCTGTTATATAGCAGCCTTCAGGATACTGGACCGGGATACAGTAAGTATAGCTGTTATATAGCTGCCTTAAGGAGACTGGACCTGGATTCAGTAAGTATAGCTGGTATATAGCTGCCTTCAGGAGACTGGACCGGGATACAGTAAGTATAGCTGTTATATAGCTGCCTTCAGGAGACTGGACCTGAAAACAGTAAGTATAGCTGTTATATAGCTGCCTTCAGGAGACTGGACCTGCATACAGTAAGTATAGCTGTTATATAGCTGCCTTCAGGAGACTGGACCGGGATACAGTAAGTATAGCTGTTATATAGCTGCCTTCAGGAGACTGCACCTGGATACCCTAAGTATAGCTATTATACAGCAGCCTTCAGGAGACTGGACCTGGATACAGTAAGTATAGCTGTTATATAGCAGCCTTCAGGAGACTGGACCTGGATACAGTAAGTATAGCTGTTATATAGCTGCCTTCAGGAGACTGGACCTGGATACAGTAAGTATAGCTGTTATATAGCAGCCATCAGGAGACTGGACCTGGATACAGTACGTATAGCTGTTATATAGCTGCCTTCAGGAGACTGGACCTGGATACAGTAAGTATAGCTGTTATATAGCTGCCTTCAGGAGACTGGGCCTGGATACAGTAAGTATAGCTGTTATATAGCTGCCTTTAGGAGACTGGACCTGCATACAGTAAGTATAGCTGTTATATAGCAGCCTTCAGGATACTGGACCGGGATACAGTAAGTATAGCTGTTATATAGCTGCCTTAAGGAGACTGGACCTGGATTCAGTAAGTATAGCTGGTATATAGCTGCCTTCAGGAGACTGGACCGGGATACAGTAAGTATAGCTGTTATATAGCTGCCTTCAGGAGACTGGACCTGAAAACAGTAAGTATAGCTGTTATATAGCTGCCTTCAGGAGACTGGACCTGCATACAGTAAGTATAGCTGTTATATAGCTGCCTTCAGGAGACTGGACCGGGATACAGTAAGTATAGCTGTTATATAGCTGCCTTCAGGAGACTGCACCTGGATACCCTAAGTATAGCTATTATACAGCAGCCTTCAGGAGACTGGACCTGGATACAGTAAGTATAGCTGTTATATAGCAGCCTTCAGGAGACTGGACCTGGATACAGTAAGTATAGCTGTTATATAGCTGCCTTCAGGAGACTGGACCTGGATACAGTAAGTATAGCTGTTATATAGCAGCCATCAGGAGACTGGACCTGGATACAGTACGTATAGCTGTTATATAGCTGCCTTCAGGAGACTGGACCTGGATACAGTAAGTATAGCTGTTATATAGCTGCCTTCAGGAGACTGGACCTGGATACAGTAAGTATAGCTGGTATATAGCTGCCTTCAGGAGACTGGACCGGGATACAGTAAGTATAGCTGTTATATAGCTGCCTTCAGGAGACTGGACCGGGATACAGTAAGTATAGCTGTTATATAGCAGCCTTCAAGAGACTGGACCTGGATACAGTAAGTACAGCTGTTATATAGCGGCCTTCAGGAGACTGGACCGGGATACAGTAAGTATAGCTGTTATATAGCTGCCCTCAGGAGACTGGACCTGGATATAGTAAGTATAGCTGTTATATACCCGCCATCAGGAGACTGGACCTGGATACAGTAAGTATAGGTGGTATATAGCTGCCCTCAGGAGACTGGACCGGGATTCAGTAAGTACAGCTGTTATATAGCTGCCTTCAGGAGACTGGACCGGGATACAGTAAGTACAGCTGTTATATAGCTGCCTTCAGTAGACTGGACCGGGATACAGTAAGTATAGCTGTTATATAGCTGCCCTCAGGAGACTGGACCTGGATATAGTAAGTATAGCTGTTATATACCCGCCATCAGGAGACTGGACCTGGATACAGTAAGTATAGCTGTTATATAGCTGCCCTCAGGAGACTGGACAGGGATACAGTAAGTACAGCTGTTATATAGCAGTCATTAGGAAACTGGACCTGGATACAGTAAGTATAGCTGTTATATAGCAGCCTTCAGGAGACTGGGCCTGGGTTTCTGGCTTTGTTTTACAGCATGATAACAGCAAACGCTAAACAATAGTATTTCAACACTGTGTTGGCGGTGTTTGGGTGTGGTGGGTACTTAGTTCCATATCTTGTGGGACTGCCCGCTAATACTGGGATTTTGGGGAGAGGTTTGTGACTTATCTTTGGTGGTTCTCTAGAAGAAGATACCTAAGGAACCAGCAGTCTGCCTTCTTAATGTTTTCAATAAGGGGCTGGGAAAGAAGCCCACCAAACTGTTGTTAGAGGTCCTCACCGCAGCCAAGTCCGTCAGAAACTGGAAACACACATCCCCTTCCTTCCTGAAGCTGAGATCTTTGGGAAAAACTGACAACTATGTTGAATTATAGCCTTACAAGGTTTGAGTCCATTGTGCTTCAGATGCTGACCGATAGAAATCTTAGGTCCCCCCCTTTCCTCCCAAATCCCCTATCCGATTGTTCTCCCCCTATCCCACTCGTGCGTCTCTGTCTCTTGTGTCCAATGTCTATTATTTGGTTTCTTTTCTACGAATGTTGGGAATGTCTTCCCCATTTTGCTTATTACATTGAGTTGATATGTTTGAACTATGATTTTACCTTGTTGCACCTTACTTTACTGTCTTTTCTTCTACACTGGTATTAAGCCACATTCGCTTTGTGTGTATAAACGGTTTTCCTTTCTCCGGCTGTTTTGGGAAATTTTTTCCCAACATTTTTGGTCTTATTTGGCCTTTTCTTGTAATGTTAAGCTATAGCTAAAAAACATTGCAAAACAAGGGCCAAAAACACGCCACATTTTGGCCGATATATTAACTTAAAAAAGCCCCTTTGGGGCCGTCAAATGAATGTGTCAACAATAAACGTAACTGTTCTACCGTTGAGTTTAACAGAACTTTTCTTTGTCGTTGTTTTATCCCCCCCCAAAAAAACAAAACTAAATTATGTGTGGGAAGTAGCTTGAATGCTTTCTCCTGCCTTACCTGTATTTCTTGTCACTAATGCCTTGTGTTTCTACATCAGGCTGCTCTATGGCCTAAAAAAGAAGGAAAATACCAGAAAATGGATAATACACAATAATACAACATTTAGGCTATGTTCACACTACGTAAAAGTACGGCCGTTGTTGCCGATGGCAACAACGGCCGTACTTTTGGTGCGGTGGAACAATGCCTGTTTCTTTACGGGATCCTGGCCAGAGCGTATACACATCGTATACGCTCAGGCCGGGATCCCATACGGGGCTGCAAATAACTGACATGTCAGTTTTCTGCTGCCGGAATTCAGTGAATTGCGGGCGCAGGAAACCCTGTCAGTTCACACAATGAACCTGGGTATCTCCTGTATATAATTATACATGTACAGCTGGTATAACCTGGGTATATACTGTATATAATTATATATGTACAGCTGGTATAACCTGGGTATATACTGTATATAATTATATATGTACAGCTGGTATAACCTGGGTATCTCCTGTATATAATTATACATGTACAGCTGGTATAACCTGGGTATATACTGTATATAATTATATATGTACAGCTGGTATAACCTGGGTATATACTGTATATAATTATATATGTACAGCTGGTATAACCTGGGTATCTCCTGTATATAATTATACATGTACAGCTGGTATAACCTGAGTATATACTGTATATAATTATATATGTACAGCTGGTATAACCTGGGTATATACTGTATATAATTATATATGTACAGCTGGTATAACCTGGGTATCTCCTGTATATAATTATATATGTACAGCTGGTATAACCTGGGTATCTCCTGTATATAATTATACATGTACAGCTGGTATAACCTGAGTATATACTGTATATAATTATATATGTACAGCTGGTATAACCTGGGTATATACTGTATATAATTATATATGTACAGCTGGTATAACCTGGGTATCTCCTGTATATAATTATACATGTACAGCTGGTATAACCTGAGTATATACTGTATATAATTATATATGTACAGCTGGTATAACCTGGGTATATACTGTATATAATTATATATGTACAGCTGGTATAACCTGGGTATCTCCTGTATATAATTATACATGTACAGCTGGTATAACCTGAGTATATACTGTATATAATTATATATGTACAGCTGGTATAACCTGGGTATATACTGTATATAATTATATATGTACAGCTGGTATAACCTGGGTATCTCCTGTATATAATTATATATGTACCGCTGGTATAACCTGGGTATCTCCTGTATATAATTATATATGTACCGCTGGTATAACCTGGGGATCTCCTGTATATAATTATACATGTACAGCTGGTATAACCTGAGTATATACTGTATATAATTATATATGTACAGCTGGTATAACCTGGGTATATACTGTATATAATTATATATGTACAGCTGGTATAACCTGGGTATCTCCTGTATATAATTATACATGTACAGCTGGTATAACCTGAGTATATACTGTATATAATTATATATGTACAGCTGGTATAACCTGGGTATATACTGTATATAATTATATATATGTACAGCTGGTATAACCTGGGTATCTCCTGTATATAAGTATATATGTACCGCTGGTATAACCTGGGTATCTCCTGTATATAATTATATATGTACCGCTGGTATAACCTGGGGATCTCCTGTATATAATTATACATGTACAGCTGGTATAACCTGGGTATATACTGTATATAATTATATATGTACAGCTGGTATAACCTGGGGCTCTCCTGTATATAATTATATATGTACAGCTGGTATAACCTGGGGATCTCCTGTATATAGTGATATATGTACAGCTGGTATAACCTGGGGATCTCCTGTATATAATTATATATGTACAGCTGGTATAACCTGGGTATATACTGTATATAATTATACATGTACAGCTGGTATAACCTGGGTATATACTGTATATAATTATATATGTACAGCTGGTATAACCTGGGTATATACTGTATATAATTATATATGTACAGCTGGTATAACCTGGGTATATACTGTATATCATGATATATTTACACCTCGGATAACTTTGGTATCTCCTGTATATAATTATATATGTACAGCTGGTATAACCTGGGCATCTCCTGTATATATTTATATATGTACAGCTGGTATAACCTGGGGATATACTGTATATAATTATATATGAACAGCTGGTATAACCTGGGGATCTCCTGTATATAATTATACATGTACAGCTGGTATAACCTGGGTATATACTGTATATAATTATATATGTACAGCTGGTATAACCTGGGTATCTCCTGTATATAATTATACATGTACAGCTGGTATAGCCTGGGTATATACTGTATATAATTATATATGTACAGCTGGTATAACCTGGGTATCTCCTGTATATAAGTATATATGTACCGCTGGTATAACCTGGGTATCTCCTGTATATAATTATATATGTACCGCTGGTATAACCTGGGGATCTCCTGTTTATAATTATACATATACAGCTGGTATAACCTGGGTATATACTGTATATAATTATATATGTACAGCTGGTATAACCTGGGGCTCTCCTGTATATAATTATATATGTACAGCTGGTATAACCTGGGGATCTCCTGTATATAGTGATATATGTACAGCTGGTATAACCTGGGGATCTCCTGTATATAATTATATATGTACAGCTGGTATAACCTGGGTATATACTGTATATAATTATACATGTACAGCTGGTATAACCTGGGTATATACTGTATATAATTATATATGTACAGCTGGTATAACCTGGGTATATACTGTATATCATGATATATTTACAGCTCGGATAACTTTGGTATCTCCTGTATATAATTATATATGTACAGCTGGTATAACCTGGGCATCTCCTGTATATATTTATATATGTACAGCTGGTATAACCTGGGGATATACTGTATATAATTATATATGTACAGCTGGTATAACCTGGGGATCTCCTGTATATAATTATACATGTACAGCTGGTATAACCTGGGTATATACTGTATATAATTATATATGTACAGCTGGTATAACCTGGGTATCTCCTGTATATAATTATACATGTACAGCTGGTATAGCCTGGGTATATACTGTATATAATTATATATGTACAGCTGGTATAACCTGGGTATATACTGTATATAATTATATATGTACAGCTGGTATAACCTGGGTATCTCCTGTATATAATTATATATGTAAAGCTGGTATAACCTGGGTATATACTGTATACAATTATATATGTACAGCTGGTATAACCTGGGGATCTCCTGTATATAATTATATATATGTACAGCTGGTATGACCTGGGTATACACTGTATATAATTCTATATGTTTAGCTGGTATAACCTGGGTATCTCCTGTATATAATTATACATGTACAGCTGGTATAACCTGGGTATATACTGTATATAATTATATATGTACAGCTGGTATAACCTGGGTATCTCCTGTATATAATTATACATGTACAGCTGGTATAGCCTGGGTATATACTGTATATAATTATATATGTACAGCTGGTATAACCTGGGGCTCTCCTGTATATAATTATATATGTACAGCTGGTATAACCTGGGTATATACTGTATATAATTATACATGTACAGCTGGTATAACCTGGGTATATACTGTATATAATTATATATGTACAGCTGGTATAACCTGGGTATATACTGTATATAATTATATATGTACAGCTGGTATAACCTGGGTATATACTGTATATCATGATATATTTACAGCTCGGATAACTTTGGTATCTCCTGTATATAATTATATATGTACAGCTGGTATAACCTGGGCATCTCCTGTATATAATTATATATGTACAGCTGGTATAACCTGGGGATATACTGTATATAATTATATATGTACAGCTGGTATAACCTGGGTATATACTGTATATCATGATATATTTACAGCTCGGATAACTTTGGTATCTCCTGTATATAATTATATATGTACAGCTGGTATAACCTGGGCATCTCCTGTATATAATTATATATGTACAGCTGGTATAACCTGGGGATATACTGTATATAATTATATATGTACAGCTGGTATAACCTGGGGATCTCCTGTAAATAATTATACATGTACAGCTGGTATAGCCTGGGTATATACTGTATATAATTATATATGTACAGCTGGTATAACCTGGGTATATACTGTATATAATTATATATGTACAGCTGGTATAACCTGGGTATCTCCTGTATATAATTATATATGTAAAGCTGGTATAACCTGGGTATATACTGTATACAATTATATATGTACAGCTGGTATAACCTGGGGATCTCCTGTATATAATTATACATGTACAGCTGGTATAGCCTGGGTATATACTGTATATAATTATATATGTACAGCTGGTATAACCTGGGGCTCTCCTGTATATAATTATATATGTACAGCTGGTATAACCTGGGGATATACTGTATATAATTATATATGTACAGCTGGTATAACCTGGGTATATACTGTATATCATGATATATTTACAGCTCGGATAACTTTGGTATCTCCTGTATATAATTATATATGTACAGCTGGTATAACCTGGGCATCTCCTGTATATAATTATATATGTACAGCTGGTATAACCTGGGGATATACTGTATATAATTATATATGTACAGCTGGTATAACCTGGGGATCTCCTGTAAATAATTATACATGTACAGCTGGTATAACCTGGGTATATACTGTAAATAATTATATATGTACAGCTCGGATAACTTTGGTATCTCCTGTATATAATTATATATGTACAGCTGGTATAACCTGGGCATCTCCTGTATATAATTATATATGTACAGCTGGTATAACCTGGGGATCTCCTGTATATAATTATATATGTACAGCTGGTATAACCTGGGTATATACTGTATATAATTATATATGTACTGCTGGTATAACCTGGGGATCTCCTTTATATAATTATATATGTACAGCTGGTATAACCTGGGTATCTCCTGTATATAATTATATATGTACAGCTGGTATAACCTGGGTATCTCCTGTATATAATTATATATGTAAAGCTGGTATAACCTGGGGATCTCCTGTATATAATTATATATGTACAGCTGGTATAACCTGGGGATCTTCTGTATATAATTAAATATGTACATCTGCTATAACCTGGGTATCTCCTGTATATAATTATATATGTAAAGCTGGTATAACCTGGGTATCTCCTGTATATAATTATATATGTACATCTGCTATAACCTGGGTATCTCCTGTATATAATTATATATGTAAAGCTGGTATAACCTGGGTATATACTGTATATAATTATATATGTACAGCTGGTATAACCTGGGGATCTCCTGTATGTAATTATATATATGTACAGCTGGTATAACCTGGGTATACACTGTATATAATTCTATATGTTTAGCTGGTATAACCTGGGTATATACTGTATATAATTATATATATACAGCTGGTATAACCTGGGGATCTCCTGTATATAATGATATACAGTATGTACAGCTGGTATAACCTGGGTATATACTGTATATAATTAAATATGTACAACTGGTATAACCTGGGGATCTCCTGTATATAATTAAATATGTAAAGCTGGTATAACCTGGGGATCTCCTGTATATAATTATATATGTACAGCTGGTATAACCTGGGGATCCCCTGTATATAATTATATATGTACAGCTGGTATAACCTGGGGATCTCCTGTATATAATTATATATGTACAGCTGGTATAACCTGGGGATCTCCTTTATATAATTATATATGTACAGCTGATATAACCTGGGTATCTCCTGTGTATAATTATATATGTACAGCTGGTATAACCTGGGTATCTCCTGTATATAATTATATATGTAAAGCTGGTATAACCTGGGGATCTCCTGTATATAATTATATATGTACTTTTATATTATTATTATTATTAAGTTATACATCTTCTTATATACAGTGATATACCCCTTGCTGTCACCTGTTTCATGCTGCCCACACCGCAGGTTCCTGGACACCATGATTTACTCTGCAATGCTCAGGACCTGGGACCGGAGTAAGTAGTCATGGAGTCAGTCCTCCGCTACCCGTCAGCCTTGGGTGATGCATCTCTCTCTATATACTCCGAGGGACATACACATTCTTCAAGAGGCAACAGGGCAGGCAGTAGGATGCGCCCCAGTGACTCTCTCTCTGGGTCCCAGCAGCCCTTTTAACCTACAATTTCTTTGTCACCCGAGCATTTTAGAGTCAGTAATAGTGACCAGGCACCCGCTGCCTTTGTCTGTTTCCTGCTGCCCGTGGATTGGGCAGTATGAAATTACAGGTTGCATTTAATAAATCAGTCCTTACATGAGCATGCCGGTCAGTTTTCTTTACCTCTGCCATCTTGTCTCCAGCAGCAAAGGTCTTGGTGGATGATACATCGCTGACTGTTCCTCCGTGCAGCTCTTTCATTTCTTGACAGAAAAGAGAATAAGCTAAAGAAAAACATTGTAAGGAATAAGATTTCTGATATTTTTTAAAGAGATTGTCCAGGAAAAATTAACTTGTCCCCTATCTAGAGAATACCTCAGTACCCCCCCCCCCCCGATTTCCATATCTGGTCCCCAGCTTCTTTGTTATGAATACAGCTGCGGGAATGGCATGTGACCCAAGGCACTATTCATATCTATAGAACCACTGGAGTGCTTACTTGTTTTCTCCGGTGGCTCCATAGGAATGAATAGAGCCTCGGATCGCGTGCCATACCCACGGCTCTACTCATAACAAAGAAGCCAGAGGCCAATACAGAGATCGTTGGGGAGGGGGCAGAGAGTGGAGGCGCCCTATACCTTACATTGAGGGGCTGAGGTAGGCGGAATTTGCATTAGGCTTGGAAATGGTCTGGGCTAATATAAACGGAGGTGATCGGCAGAAAACTCTAGCAAGAAAACAAGCCGCATGGATCATGTGGACAAGAGCCATGGGCGCATTAGGCAGTTTTGTAATTTTTTCTTTATGTATGGTTTTAATATGTTTTAGGTGATTTACTGGTGATACAATTTTGTACTTTTCTATATTTACATATTCCGTAACACACTGTATCTTGTAGAGCTCATGCTGGCGTATTAAAGCTGCGCCAGCTGATGTCATGATGTGTGGGCCTGATGAAGCGCAGGTAGCGTGAAATGGTTGTATCTATTTTATTGGATTGCACCATGTCCTGTGTGTTACCTGACCTGAAATATAAGTGTCTATTCCAAATTGGTGAGTTCTGCTGCTATCTATCTATTACAAATATTCTAAGGGGCACTCCGGGCTCTAGGCAAATGTACAGAGACAGGCTCGGACTTGACCATTAAGGAACTAAGGAATCCTGAGCTAGAGTGACAAGCTGGCATCAGCTGGGGCCCCCTGCTCCTTGGAGGAGGGGGGTAATGGGACTTAGTCATTGGGTACTGCCCCTAGCCCTATAACTGCCAGCCACTCCGGTCACCAGAGGCAGTATTATGTCTCTAGCCATAAGAAGCTTTTCTCTCCCTCTCCTGTAGAGTGTTTTTTTTTTTTAATTTAAGTTACATAGGGGGCATTACAACCCCCCCTGTAATGCCCCCTATGTAACTTAAATTAAAAAAAAAAACAGATGGAGGATACTACCAGAAGGAGGCAAACTGACGAGATTACCTACAGGGTGATCCCAACATTTAGAATACTACCTACTGGAAGGGTAATTATGAGGGGAGATTACCTTCAATGGGATGCCTACATGGGGGATATTACATAGGATTTTTAAGAGGAGGTTAGCTAAAGTGGGGATGCCCACATACTACCTACTGGGGTTGATTTACCTACAAGGAGAATGCCTACATACCAGGGAAGGTAGCTTCATGGGGCATACAACCTAGTGTGTGTGTGTGTGGGGGGGGGGGGGGGGGCAATGCGCACAGAAAGGCATAACTACTACATGAACAGAGGGGGCCTAACTACAATATGTGGGCATAGAGGGGTCTAACTAGTAAATATGGGGGCACAGAAGGGCATAACTACTATAAGGCGGGAACAGAGGAACCAAACTACTATATGGATGCACAAAGAAAGTGTAATTACTATATGAGGGCACAGAGGGTGCCTGACTACTACATGGATGCACAGGCGTAGCCTATCTTCTATACTGAGGAGCAGAAAAGGCCTATCTACTATATAATTGGCATAGATAGGGGCTCTTCTACTATGTTAGGGTGTAAAAGGGGTTTAAGTACTATTGGAATGCCCAAATTAGGCCTAAATGCTATGTAGCTCAAAGTGATCACTGTTACTATGTGGAGCAATACA
This sequence comes from Dendropsophus ebraccatus, assembly GCF_027789765.1. Taxonomy (NCBI): domain Eukaryota; kingdom Metazoa; phylum Chordata; class Amphibia; order Anura; family Hylidae; genus Dendropsophus; species Dendropsophus ebraccatus. The sequence goes on from NC_091462.1 coordinate 115,088,753, forward strand.
GACTGTGCAGAGGTGGGAGTGTTTGGTAGGATCTGGAGATGAGGTGTATCCAGGAAAAGTCTTCATGAGGGCCAGGTCAAATGGAAAAGAAAAGGAAAAGTGAGTTACTTCAATCAGAGAAGACACTCCCTGCGAGTTACTGGATAGAACTGCATTGTAATCATTATTATTATTATTATAATCATGTACTTATATTACTTTTATTTACAGTGTGCTCCATTATGGGTGGATAAGGAGTACTGTGTGGGTCCTATTGGGGATGTCCAAAAGTCATTGTAATATGACTGCTCACCATCACATGCCTTATTAGGTTTGTTGTTACGTATTCCCTAATAGCAGCCGAGATGTTTTGCGTGTGACTTGTCCTCCATAGTTTTGGAACTGGAGGCTGGTTGCTGTGAGACATTCTTAGAAACTGTGGCAACTTAAAAGAAGAACAAAGTCACAGCCAAGTATCTAAACCACTTACCAGCACATCCACGTTACATATGCTGCAGAGAGTCTGAGAGCAACAGCAGGCCGCCAAAAAGTAGGCCTCCATGCAGGACATATATGTCGTGTTGCGCTGCTTCTAATACGCCACTAATATGGTCGGCACTGAAGAGCGTATTGTCAGTGCCACATCCGCATCCTATGCCTACTCGAGAAAACCCTTGAGGCCATGATAAATGATGTCATGGCTGTACAAGAGGAAGAGGAACGCTGATTCCCACAGTTTTTGGGCCAGTTGTTCACACACGGCTTGTAGGGTGGGTTGCTGTACTGTCGGGCTAGTGGCCAGTTTTGGAAGATTTGGAGGAGGAGGAGGAGGAGAAGGATTTGTCTTCACAGCAGGGTGGCACCAAAAGTAGTTCACAGGAAGCACTAGAACATGGCTGGAGGGATGCAGAGTACCCACAGGAGATACCTCCCACTGAGGACAGCTGAGCTGCCCACATTCTGACCAATTCTGATTACTGGGTGACCACCCTGCTGGATCGTTGCTACAAAACATTCCTTCCGTATTTCCATCAGTGGCGTGTGATCGGAAGATGAGCTTATATATGTGCACAGATGCAATACTGGTGGAGTTCCCATCTGACAGCGAGGGCTCAGTGTAGGGCGAATTAACAGGAAGTAGCAAATGCAGCTGGCGCACTGGCTCCGCCTTGGAAGGGAGGGTTAGCATGGCCACCATGTGAGACATCTTCATGAGCACTCCACAACGGCCACCAAAACCACCTGGTATGCCTTGGAGGACTGTATAGTCCAGGCTGACTCATCCCTACTTATGTGGAGTCAGTAAGTGACAAGTTTGCGACAAATGTGAGAGTCATACGTGGTAAATCAGCAGTACAAGATACACCTGGTTGTAAATGATGTCTACAAGCCCTGTTCACAAATTCGACATGAGTGGCGTACATTTTAAAAAAATTACAAAAAGATCAATAAAACCCACAACCCTTTCTAAGTACAGCGACAAGGCAGTGTCCATTAGACTTTACCTTCCAGCCTCCTGATGAGCTCAGGGTTATGTCTTCTCAGAGACTCCAGGAGCCGGTCCTTGTCTTCATCTCTCCAGGATCCCATATACCAGTAGAGCTGTCGCATCTGTCCGTGAGAGGTAATGATGCTGCGCACTATGTTATACTGTTCATATGGCAGCAGATGCCTCTGATACAGATCATCCAGGATCGGGGCCACATTATCCACCCGCTGTATCAGTTCTTCCTGATGTTTATCCACAAAATGCTCCGGACCTGTAATGAGAGAAATATCAGCTCTCAGACGTCCTCCCATCTGCTTCCCTTATGTGATGGGAACTTTTTGAACGCCATCTCAAGTGTCTTATTCCCATTACTAGTTGTCACCCCCGTACAAATAATAGTAAATAGTAAATAATAGTAAAGTAGATGCAGATGAGTCGCTGTCTTTGCGGATCTCTTATGTGCTAGTTCTTGGCTGCTGGCGACTGATCTCCCAGCTTCCTAGTTATGGATATGATCACCTTACTGGCCTTGTATACAGGAGCCTGGGGTAGTGTGACACCACGTCCTGTCTGATACTTCAGACACCAGGACCCCTTGCATCCACTATTTCTGCCCTTCCTGTACCATACCTCACAACTTAAAAGGACATTCGCAGCGATGCACCACGCCCACTATAGCCACACTCAGGTAGCCACGCCCCTCAGGCCACATCACCCATTACCATTATTTAATAAATAAATATTATCACCACACCTTTACCCTCATACCATTACTACATAACATCCACTATACAAAGACCAGGATTCCATCACACACTGACCCATATGGAGGCAGATACAAATGGTATACAAGCTCTGCACATCATATAAGTAATGCTGTGCAGCTACAGCCAGTGACTCACAGGGAGCATCTTCTCTTATTGTAGTGCCTCACTTTCTTTTCTTCTCCATCTGCCCTGCAGCCTCAATCTTTTAGCGTGCGTGCATCTCACACATACAGATAAGGGTAGAGGCTGCAGGGCACATATGCGAAAGGCAGTATCTCTGTACCATGCTGCCTGCAATGGAAGATGACAGAGGAGAACGCTGCTGGGAGAGGAGCTGCTGGGGAGCGGGTAACAGGTGAGTTGCTTTTTTTTTTTTCTCACTAGTAGTAGTCCAGCAGCGGCCCTCAGCTGCGGATTAGGCAGGACACATAGGGGCCAACTCAGGACGGCGGGCATCATTCCAACCTCAGGACTATCCTGCTGGATCTGGGACAGTTGAGAGATATGTCCTATAATGATATCCCTGGTGAATACTCTGTTTCTCTCTGCATTATGCTACACTGTATTAATACCTACACTACCTATATGCTACACGGTATAATACCACCAAACCAAGTCTACATAAACACCAAGATCCTGTGCCATGGTGATATAGAAACATAGAAGATTGTCGGCAGAAAAATACCACTTGGTCCATCTAGTCTGCCCTTTTAGTATTTCCTTTCTTATTAACTTAGGATAAATATATGTTTATCCAAGGCCTGATTAAATTTTATTATTGTAGATTTCCCAACTACATCTGCTGGAAGTTTGTTCCAAGTATCTACTACTCTTTCAGTAAAATAATATTTTCTCACGTTGCTTCTGATCTTTCCTCCAGATAACCTCTCACTGTGTCCTCTTGTTCTTGAGCTCAATTTTTTACTAAAAACACTTCCCTCCTGAACCTTATTTAGTCCTGTAACATATATAAAGGTTTCCATTATGTCCCCCCTTTCCCTTCTTTCCTCCAGACTATACAGATTCAAATCCTTAAGTCTTACCTGATATGGTTTATGCCTCACACCCTCCACCATTTTCTAGCCCGTCTTTGGACCCGTTCTATTTTATTATGTCCTTTTTTAGATGAGATCTTCAGAACTGGACACAGTATTCCAGATGTGATGTCACCAGAGCTCTATACAGCGGGATCACAATCTCCCTCTTCCTACTGGTTATACCTCTAGCTATACACCCCAGCATACCATTATACTATATATATATATATATATACACACCCCAGCATACGATTTGCTTTCCCCACCGCCTGGTTACACTGGTGACTCATTTTAAGGCTGTCAGAAATCACTACCCCCTAAATCCTTCTCTTCTGAAGTCTTTTCCAACACAGAACTGCCGATGTGATACTCGGATAGAGGATTCCTCCTCCCCAAGTGTATTATTTTACATTTGGAAACATTGAACTTCAATTTCCAATGTTTGGACACTTATCTTGCAAAGCTAAATCATTTTCCATATTACTGACACCTCCAGGAATATCCACCCTATTGCACACTTTTGTGTCGTCAGCAAACAGACAAACTTTACCTACCAACCCTTCTCCTATGTCACTATCCTTACCCACCAACCCTTCTCCTATGTCACTTATCTTACCTACCAACCCTTCTCCTTTGTAACTATCCTTACCTACCAACCCTTCTCCTATGTCACTTACAAACATATTAAAAAGATTAGGACCCAGTACAGACCCTTGTGGCACACCACTTGTAACCAGTCTCTGCTCGGAATATACACCATTACTAACAACCCTCTGATATCTCTCTTTCAGCCAACCGCAAATCCACTGGACTACCCCCGGACTAAGTCCAATTTTCTCTAACTTCTCTATCAGCTCCTTATGGGGAACTGTATCAAAGGCTTTGCTGAAGTCCAGATAGGCGATATCCACAGCGCCACCCCCAATACTGTGACACCCTTAATACTGTGATGGGATAATATCACCATACCATGTTGCAGGATTAGGTGTAGATAGAAATAGTGGGACAATGTGGTGACACTGAGGAGATATTTTGCCTGGTAAACATGGTAAACATTGGGGGCGTGGCCTGGACGCGAGCGGAAGCAGTCGCATGTGAGAACAGCTCCGCCAAGACAGCGCACACCCAATTATCCTGCCGACAGAATAAGCCTGCAAACTTACCCCAAAGGTGCCTGAACCACCCCAAGAGTGTCCGGCGGTACAATGACCTCCAAAAGAATGCGCACGTCGGCAAAAAAGCTTCAGGAGTACGCGCCCCAGGAATCCCAAGATGGCACCCGCACGCCGGTACCTCAGCACAGCAAGGCGGCGGAGCAGGTGTGCGGGACAGCCAGAGGGGAGGGAGGCGAGGAGGGAGACCCAGAACTTACCCTAAAAGACCTCCTTAATGCAATCTCTTCCTGCAAAGCCACACTGACTACTAAGCTGGATGAGGTTAAAATAGATGTCAGCCTCATCCGGCAGGACATGCAGGTCATGAGAGAAAAGATAAAAGCGGTGGAAGAAAGGGTCTGCGATATGGAAGACAGATTCTCCCCAGTCCCACAATCTATTATAGCACTTGGGAAAGCACTTGAGTTGTGGAAACAAAAATCAGATGACCTAGAAAATAGGTTGAGCAGGAACAATCTCAGAATCCTGGGTTTGCCAGAAAGGGCCGAAGGCCAGGACCCAGTGGCGTTTATCACAAAATGGCTGCATGAGCTGTTCCCAGACGACAGATTCTCCACTGCCTTCGCAGTGGAACGAGCGCACAGAGTGCCAGCTCGCCCCCTACCACCTGGGGCACCACCGAGACCATTCCTGGCGAGGCTGATTAATAGTACTGACCGGGACATGATACTAAGACTGGCAAGGCAAAAACAAGATATTACGTTTAATGGAGGGACAGTGTCAATATTCCCTGATTTTTCTGCCGAACTGCAAAAAAAACGTGCTACTTTCACTGCAGTAAAACGGCGCCTGAGAGAATTAGAGATTCCATATTCCATGGCATATCCCGCCAGATTGAGAGTGGTGGATGGAGAGCGATCCATTTTCTTCAATAATCCCCAGGAGGCGGAGGAGTGGACCTCACGACACAGAGGGGCTGCACGGAGAGGCCTGGACCAAACCCTGACTAAAGCATGATGGAATGCTTTGTAAGAAATCTCTATGGGCCTCTATACGACAGTTATTGTGACCTGCGTCCTATTACTTTATTTCAGTTATTATGGCTCTATTTTAGGGGACCCGTCCCCTTAAATGCTGCTCCCCTACATATCCTGACATGCCAGGCATTTACAATGCAAGACAGAACTATTTGCTATATCCCTTCTGTTGTCCGTAGAGTTGGCTGCTCGCCACCCCAACCTATGTGGACATATCCGATGCATATACTGAGAAGGCTGCTAAGGGCCACGTGTTGATGGAGTAAGCCCTACAAAATAATGCTGCTTAATAACCTTATTTGCGTGTCTTAACTAGTAATATGGCCATATATGTGTGTGTAGGGGTCTTACCCCATAACCAGTTTGCCACTGAACCGTAACAACAGTGGCGTTAAGGCATGGACTTTACAGTGCCATACCTATGCCTTACAGTTCTATGGGTTTTTTGATTATGCTAGCTTTGTTATTTTATATGTATGATAAGTGGAAAATTGTACCTGAAATTTTCATTTCCTGTAGTCCGAAGGCAGCACACGATGGGTTAAATGACTCCGTCTACCCTGGACAGAAGAGGTTAAGAATGAACCCCCTAGCAATAAACATAATGAGATAATTAGTCAGCCAATGAACAGCATGCATGATCTATAAGGCATTGGATGAAACCACACCACTCTGTAATGTATGCAGCAATAAAGATTTATTAGGGGGGGAATTGTTGTGCTGCCTTCGGACTACAGGAAATGAAAATTTCAGGTACAATTTTCCACTTCCTGGACGTCCTCAGGCAGCACACGATGGGACATCCAACGCAATAACAGGGAGGGAGGGAGTATTAAAGGGAGGGAGTATTAGACACAGCTCCTTGGATTACACTTCTTCCAAAGGCTGACCCCTCTGCAGACAGACTATCAAGTCTATAATGTCTGATGAAAGTGGATGACGAGGACCAAGTTGCCGCCTTGCATATTTCCTCAAGCGGGACCAGGCATCGTTCTGCCCAGGAGGCAGCTGTCGCCCTTGTTGAGTGAGCCTTCACTCCAATTGGTGACTGAAGTCCCTGGGCCTCATAACAAATCATAATGACGTCCTTGATCCACCTCGCCAAAGACGATTTGCTTGCTTTACGGCCTCTATTTGGGCCAGTGAAAAGAATAAAGAGGGATTCCGTCTCCCTGAATTCAGCTGTCCGCTCTAGGTACATGGAGAGGGCTCTTTTGACATCCAATAGATGTAGAGGTCCTTCTTCCGACAAATTTGGCAGGATTATCTCTTGGTTGATATTCAATGCTGAGCATACCTTTGGGAGGAACCCTGGCATGGTCCGCAGGACTACTGCATCTGGGAGGAACCTCAGGTATGGATCCCTGCAGGACAATGCTTGCATCTCACTTATTCTGCGGGCAGATGTTATCGCCACGAGGAACAATGTTTTGAATGACAACCACTTAATGTCCACAGACTGTAGCGGCTCAAACGGTTCCTTACTGAGCTGACTTAGGACCACGAGAGGTCCCATGATGGCACAGGGAGTCTATAGGCTGGTCTCAGCTTGTCGAGTGCCCTGAAGTATCTGGATATGAGGGGTACAGAGGAGAACAGGCCTTCCATGTGTGCATTTATGGCTGTCAGTTGCACCTTCAGGCTGGGTTCACACGCTGTAACTGTGCGGCTGTATTTTTTATGCGGCTGTAAATGTGCGGGTGAAACTCCGGCCGTGGGAAAAAATAGACATGCGGCTCAAAACATACGGTCATTTACTTGGAAATCTGGTTCAACTAAAAATAACAAATAAAATGTTAAGAAAGTGATGCAAACACCTCCGGATGCATCTGGGAAAGCAGGGAAACAGTTTACATGAATTGCTATTACCGGGGTTTGCGATCCTCTGCACTATAGCCGATGTCTCTCATGGTTAATCTATTAAAATAATAAAACACATTTTCGTTGTAATAAAGTCCCTTTTATTGTTCAATAATTAAATGTAAACGATTCCATTATTTTGCAATTAAATATACTGTTAAAATAAATATATATATAAATAAATGTATATTTATATATATATTTATTTTTTGACAGTATATTTAATTGCACAATGATGGATTCGTTAGAATTAAATTATTGAACAAAGAAACTGTATTTATTTCAACGAAAATGTGTTTTATTAATTAAATATGAATTAGTACAGGAAGCTCTATAAGCCGTGAATTCATATTCCCGGCAATAGAGCTTTCTGTACTAATCATCACTTTACTTAATGAAAACATCAAATGTTTCTTCTAATTATGTTATCACAATAGCTTTATTAGAAGAAACATTTAGAATTATATGTGCCCTCAGCTGATTGGCTGATCGGCTGAGCGCACATATAATGAGCCGGTCCGCAGAACAGTGACTTCATTGTGCTGCGGACCAGCGAAGAGACAACATCGGGACATCGGATGGTGAGTATAGAGCTCTTCCCACCCCCTCCCTGGCACTGCACCCCTCCCAGCAAGGAAGGGGGGTCACTTAACCCCTTCCTTGCTGGGATGGGTGCAGTCTGGCATCAGTCTGGCCCCCAGGGGGTTAAGGGGATGCAATACATCCTCCCTTAACCCCTTGGGGGTCAGACTGTAAGCAGCGATCTGTAAAGATGCTGCATACTGTAAGGAGCACAACACCGCTCACAATGATGGGTGTTGTGCTCCTGTTTGTGTGTTTTTTGTGTGTTTCTCCCTTTTTGTTTTTCAGATATCGGTATCCTGGGGATTACGTCGGATTCCATGGACTACGTCGATGACCAGCGGTTGTTCTTTGAATTTTTATAATAAAATGGTCAATGAGGGGTGTGGGGGTGTTTTTATTTGAATAAAAAATATTTTAAACTTGTGTCTTGTCTTTATTTCTTTACTTTATAGACTTAGTAGTGGAAGCCGTCTAATAGACGGAATCCATTACTAAGTTGGGGCCTAGTGTTAGCCGGTATAAAATGGCTAACACTAACCCCCTATTATTACCCCAGTACCCAATGCCACCAGGGGTACTGGGAAGAGCCGGGTGCCAGTGGTCCCGGAGCGTCAATATTGGCGCTCCTGGACCGGGCGGCAGCAGGCTGGTAAGATTTAGGCTGGGGAGGGCCTAAACCAATGGCTCTTCCCACCCTGGTGTTACCAGGCTGCTGTCGTTTGGTTTTTAACCCGGCTGGTTATAAAAATAGGGGGGACCCTATGCGGTTTTTTTTAATTATTTATTTATTTAAAAAAAAACCGCATAGGGTCCCCCCTATTTTTATAACCAGCCGGGTTAAAAACCAAACGACAGCAGCCTGGTAACACCAGGGTGGGAAGAGCCATTGGTTTAGGCCCTCCCCAGCCTAAATCTTACCAGCCTGCTGCCGCCCGGTCTAGGAGCGCCAATATTGACGCTCCGGGACCAGTGGCACCCGGCTCTTCCCAGTACCCCTGGTGGCATTGGGTACTGGGGTAATAATAGGGGGTTAGTGTTAGCCATTTTATACCGGCTAACACTAGGCCCCAACTTAGTAATGGATTCCGTCTATTAGACGGCTTCCACTACTAAGTCTATAAAGTAAAGAAATAAAGACAAGACACAAGTTTAAAATATTTTTTTATTCAAATAAAAACACCCCCACACCCCTCATTGACCATTTTATTATAAAAATTCAAAGAACAACCGCTGGTCATCGACGTAGTCCATGGAATCCGACGTAATCCCCAGGATACCGATATCTGAAAAACAAAAAGGGAGAAACACACAAAAAACACACAAACAGGAGCACAACACCCATCATTGTGAGCGGTGTTGTGCTCCTTACAGTATGCAGCATCTTTACAGATCGCTGCTTACAGTCTGACCCCCAAGGGGTTAAGGGAGGATGTATTGCATCCCCCTTAACCCCCTGGGGGCCAGACTGATGTCAGACTGCACCCATCCCAGCAAGGAAGGGGTTAACTGACCCCCCCTTCCTTGCTGGGAGGGGTGCAGTGCCGGGGAGGGGGTGGGGAGAGCTCTATACTCACCCCGATGTTGTCTCTTCGCTGGTCCGCAGCACAATGAAGTCACTGTACTGCGGACCGGCTAATTATATGTGCGCTCAGCCGATCAGCCAATCAGCTGAGCGCACATATAATTCTAAATGTTTCTTCTAATAATGCTATTGTCATAACATAATTAGAAGAAACATTTGATGTTTTAATTAAAGTAAAGTGATGATTAGTACAGAATGCTCTATTGCCGGGAATATGAATTAACGGCTTATAGAGCTTCCTGTACTAATTAATATTTAATGAATAAAACACATTTTCGTGGAAATAAATTCTGTTTCGTTGGTCAATAATTTAATTCTAACGAATCCATCATTGTGCAATTCAATATACTGTCAAAAAATAAATATATAGATAAATATACATTTATTTATATATCTATTTTTTTTAACAGTATATTTAATTGCAAAATGATGGATTCGTTAGAAATAAATTATTGAACAACGAAAGTGTCTTGATTACAAAGAAAATGTGTTTTAGTAATTTAATATATTAACTATTAGAGGCATCGGCATTCGGCATCATTGCCGGCTATTTTTGAAGTACTGTCAATCCTCGGCCGCATGTTCAGCCGCAAACAATGGTCTTGTTCATTTTTTACGGGTCCGTTTACGATAGGGCCGTAGATTCAGACATAGTGTGCACTGTGCAGCCGCATATCCTATACTTCCAAGCATACACACGAACCACCAAAATACCGCCGCACAATTACAGCCGCAAATACAGCCGCACTGTTACAACGTGTGAACCGAGCCCCCGGGTACGTGCACACTGCGGAATCGCGACAGATAACCCTTTGTGCATTCTGCAGTTGGCACCCACCGGCGGACTGATGCAGGCGCACGTCTCCATCCGTGTCATAGACTCCATTCTATGCACTGGCGGATTGCGCTCTCCGTCCAACGTATTCATTCTTTGGATGGACGACGGAATCCGCCCGTGCATAGAATGGAGTCTATGACACGGGTAGAGACATGCGCCCGCATCAGTCCGCCGGCGGGTGCCAGCTGTGGAATGCACGAAGGGTTATCCTTCGCCATTCCGCAGTGTGCACGTACCCTAAATCTGTAAGTGTACCCTGAGGTACGCTCACACAGTTTGTAGAATTTCACACCATACCGTCATCTCTTATTGGGATGGTACTGGCGGAAAAGACGTGTCTGGGGGTAGCGTAGCGTACGCTGCCCCCAGACACGTCACTGGATGATGAGGATGATGAGGATGAATGGAGGAAAGAAGGATCCCCCCCATTCATCCTCACTGGCTGTTTCGGTGTCGGAGGCAATAATAACGTATCCCTCTGACGCCGAAAACACCCTGGGGGTCATCTTTATACGGGGATTGGTATATGGGGTATGTAGTGGTGTAGTGTCAAACTTTATTCAATGTAGTGTAGTGTAATGTAGTGTTTTTTACGTGTTTTTTTTTACAGTAAGTATAAAAAAAAACCTACGCCAACAAAGGAGTTGCTGATAAATGCCGCACTTATGTTCGGCACTTATCAGCAGACCGTGGCAGTAGAATATAGAAAAAAAACACCCTACGCCAAAAAGGAGGAGCTGCTGATTAGCAGCGCACTTTCGTGCAATGCTGATCAACACTCAGCAGCGATAGGGTGCGGAAAATAGAAAAAAAAAAAATTGGAAAAAAAAAAACCTTTTTCTACATTCTGAACATCCCTGTAGCTGCTGATAAGTGTATTACACATATCAGCCACTAGAGGTCAGCAGAGCGCAAAATCCGGAAAATGACGAGGCTGGAGCCGAAAATAGCCGAAAGAAGCCGATGGGGACCGCCGGAAAGATCCGAAGACCGAACGGAATGACGGAGGACGCCGCAAACCCGGAAGACGCCGATCAGGACCCCGGGACAGGTGAGTAATGTACAAATACCTGCTCTGGACCCCTCGGCTACCTAGCTGAGGGGTCCAGGGCAGGTATTTGCTATTTTACTGTACTCTGATCGCCGTGCCACCGGCCCGATCGCCGTGAACGGCCGGCCGGTATTGGCCGGCCGTTCACGGCGATCGGGCCGGTGGCACGGTGACCACCATTACTTTTTACAGTAATGGCGGTCGGTGCCGTCCTCGGACAGCACCGACCGCCATTTTTTTTCCGATCGCCGCTATTGGCTGATCTGAATTGATCAGCCTATAGCGGCGATCGTAAGCACGGGGGGTGTTAACCACCCCCCGTGCCGAGAAGCTAAGATGGCCTGCTATGATTTATAGCAGGCCATCTTCCCCGATCGCTGTGTGCGAACACGCAGCGATCGGGGAAACATCGGGTGTAAATTTACGCCCTGATGCGCCAAGTACCAGGGCGCGAGGGCGTAAGTTTACGCCCGATGTCGTTAAGGGGTTAAACCAGGACAGAAATTCCCCTGAATCAGTGTGTGGGGGCTGAGCAGGCGGCAGACATAATGAGCAGGTGCTTTGCTCCCAGGCATCAGGCAATGGTTGCTGACAAGAGGAAAAAACAGCATGTTTAGACTTTCTCCTGCGCTTAGGTTCAGGACTCGCCATCTGCAACAGAATGGGAGAGGCTAAGCATCTGCTCATAGTGTATGTAATATATCTATAATGGTGACACACAGCACCAAACCCTCAGCTCTGAGGCACCCCACACCATGTACTGTGACTAAGGATACCCCCTGTAGCTAGCAGGCAGTAAGGCTCCCAGACATGTGCCCAGACACAGTGCCCCCTGCCACCCGATACCTTCATCAGCTGAGGAGTCTGCTGTACTCACATAGCAATCCTCAGCTGCAAATGCCAGCTTTTAAAATGGCCGCCGCATCCCGGTGACATCACTTCCGGTTTCAGCACTTCCTGTGATGTCACTGCAGCCAGGGATACAGGAAGTTCTCCTCCTCCATACTGCCCACAGCCAAACGGCCTGTATCAGCAGAGCCACCAGGAGGGGAGGAGGAGTAGGGGGCAGACAGAAGGCGGCCTAGGAAACCCAGAGGCGTCCCTTCTGTCCCATCTATCAGCAGTCCTGCCCAGCATCTACCCTGATAAACACCCGGACGATGCCAGGCATGTGGGACTGTGACTGGGTACGGCTTGGTAAACACCTAAGCATGACCCGGGCACCATACACATGGAGGTGGGGGAGAATCTAAGAGAAAGAGAGAGACAAATTACTAACACTATATACCTATATACATGGAAGTGATAGTAATATACATAAACCAGGTGGCTTCCTGACACAGCAGAAGCCCCGCCCCCTTCTGTCCATAGAGAAGAGAAAAGAATTACAGAGTGGTGTGGTTTCATCCAATGCCTTATAGATCATGCATGCTGTTCATTGGCTGACTAATTATCTCATTATGTTTATTGCTAGGGGGTTCATTCTTACCCTCTTCTGTCCAGGGTAGACGGAGTCATTTAACCCATCGTGTGCTGCCTGAGGACGTCCAGGAAATGCTTTTGGGTACACATCTCTTCCAACGATTACAAAACACAGGTATCCAAGGTTATCCTGATGCAAACATGGTATCCCTGCTATGGCTAATCTGGTTTTGCTATCCTGGAATATTAGGGGTATGGGTAGCCCTAGGAAAAGAGTGATGGTAGCCTCACATATCCGGAAATATAATCCACACATAGTGTGCCTACAGGAGATGCACTTGGTAAAGCTGCTAAAGCATACTACTAAATGGCTTCAGAAGCCTTGGATTCAGTGGGCGGCACACTCATGTGGCACTACACACTCCAGGGTGGTATCCTTGTTAATCCACAAAGCACTTAAATGGGAGGCGGTAACAGTACAAACAGACCCAGAGGGATGCTATGTGTTTGTGCACGCCTTTATACATAGTGTACCTTATGTACTATTGGGAGTCTATCTCCCCCCTCCATAATCTATGAGACTGCTACATCAGGCTGCACTGTTTGCAGCTTCATATCCAGGAGCTCGGGTTCTGTGTATGGGAGATGTTAATATGGTGGTAGATACTCGCTTAGATAGGCATGCAGCTCTAGGACCCCACTTGGCCACACCGCTCAGTGCCTTCCTCTCGGATATGGAGTGGGTAGATATTTACAGATTTTTAAATCCTAGTACTAAAACTTATTCCTGTCATAATTTAGGGTGTAATTCTCTGTCCTGGATAGACTATGGGCCACATGTATCATCCGGCGACTGGCTGATTTTCGGCGGAAAGTGCCGATTTGCGTCTTTTTTTAAGCAAAAATGGCGGATTTGCGAATAAAATATTCGCAAATCGGCACTTTCCGCCGAGTACACCAGGGGGCGGAAAGGGGGCGGAAAAGGGGCGGAGAGTGGGCGGAACGGAGGGCGCGGACTCAGAGTCCGCGCGATTTATCATCCGTTCCGCCAAAATGTACGCCGAAAACCTACTCCAGTCCTCAGCTGGCGTAGGTTTTCGGCGGTGCGCAACGTCGCGCACGGGATTTATGTAGAGGCAGTCCGCCTCTACATAAATCTCCGTAGCGCCGGAGCTGCGGGGGCATTTTTACGTCCGGCGTAAAAAACGCCGGACTTAATAAATGCCTCCCTATGTCTTTAGTATTACCAATGTGCTGCCTATGATATCTAAGGTTCAATATGGCCCTCGTGGACTGTCGGATCACAGCCCCATGGTGTTACAAATCACACTGCAAGAGTCGGCTAGACCCAAATCACAGCGCATACACCCCTTCTGGCTTAAGTTAATTGGGAATCAAGACAGAATACCTGACCAGATCCATGTATACATGTCTGATCATGATTCCCATGATAATAGGATAGTAGTCTGGGAAGCCTTCAAGGCTTATTTACGTGGATGTATTCACTCTACCATTTCCTATATTAAAAAAGAAAGTGCTAGAGAGAAAAGGAAACTGGCTAACCGCTGTGTGGAACTAGAACGTCTGTATACTGCTGACCCTACCCCTGGTAACCGGGACAACTGGTTGGTAGAAGGGAGGAAATACCTGCTATGTGTTCGTGAAAAAGCTGACAGGAGATTATTCTTTGCCAAATAATCCTTCTTTGAATTAGGTAACCAGTCCAGTAAAATTTTGCCCTTCCTGGTGCACTGTGATTCCCAGTCACCTGCTGTGTTAAAAATTAAGGGTGGTGATGGCACACTCCATCTTACCAACAAAGCTATAACAGAACAATTCCAAAAATTCTATGAGGATTATACTCCTCTAGAGTGACGTACACTACTTAAACTCTCTTAAATTATTTAGATCAAATAACATTTCCTTTTCTCTCTATGGAGGACAGAGACATCCTTGAGGCGGATATCACGGTGGACGAGGTGACTCAGGCCTTAACTGATATGCGCAAGGGTAAATCTCCTGGACCGGACGGCATTCCTGTAGAAGTGTACCAGAGGTATGCAGAACAAATTGTCCCGGGACTAGTGGATATGTATAGAGCTGCTCTAGATGAGGGCCGTTTGCCCGAATCCCTATATGATGCCACAATAGTGGTTATACTGAAACCTGATAAAAACCCAGAAGAATGCTCCTCATATCGCCCCATTTCACTTCTGAACTTAGATTTAACCAAAGTCCTGGCCAGTAGACTTAACAAGGTTGTCCTAAATATTATACATTCCGACCAGACAGGCTTTATGCCTGGCAGATCAACCTCTGAGAATATCAGGAGAGTTCAGGCGATAGTCCAGGTTGGAGGTATGAAAAAAGCCGATTGGGCAGTGGCGTCATTGGATACCGCTAAGGCATTCGACTCTGTCGAGTGGCCTTACCTATAAGAGGTACTTAAACTATTTCACTTTGGTCCTGTGTTTCTGAAATGGATCTCCATTTTATACCACTCACCTAGGGCTAATATACTTGTAAATGGGGAGCTCTCCCCATTTGTTGGGCTGTCCCGAGGCACTAGGCAGGGGTGCCCCCTCTCACCCCTACTATTCGCGGTGGCAATAGAACCATTAGCTCTCCTTCTACGTCAGTCACGCCTCTACAAGGGGATCATTAACGGAATACGGGAAGACCGTATAGGTCTTTATGCGGACGATATGGTTCTTTTCATGTCTAAACCACAGGATACCTTGCCAATAGCAATACAAACCATAATAATAATTAATTTTTATTTATATAGCGCCAACAGATTCCGCAGCACTTTACAATTCTGGAGGTACATACATAGACAAAAAAATCGACATTACAGAGATACATATAATTATCCATACATGAGGAGTGAGGTCCCTGCTCGCATGCATGAGCTTACATACTATCAGGAGGGGGTGCGAGACAAAATGGCAGAGGGGCAAAGTGCATAGTTGTTCTTATGGTCCAGCCATCTTTATAAATAAGGCAGTGCGGGTAAGGGGGGGTGAACCTGTCACCAGCCAATGCCTGCATGCACAGGACTAAGTGCTTAAATGCTTGGTGTGTGTGTGTGCGTGTATGTATGTGTCTGTGTGTGTGTGCGTGGTAGAGGTGTGTGTGTGTGTGGAGGGGGGGTTGAGAGTTGAGTCAAAATTAGGGAACCTGGTAAGCCTGTTTGAACAGATGTGTTTTGAGGGCACGTTTGAAGCTTTGTGTATTGGTGGTGAGTCTGACAGTCTTGGGTAATGCATTCCATAGAACTGGTGCAGCTCGGGTGAAGTCCTGGAGACGGGAGTGAGAGGTGCGGATCAAGGTGGATGTTAATCGTAAGTCATTAGAGGAGCGTAGGGCACGGGTAGGGCGGTAGACAGAGATGAGGGAGGAGATGTATGGAGGTGCAGCACTGTGGAGAGCCTTGTGGGTGAGCAGGAGGACTTTATATTGTATCCTGTGTTTAACAGGGAGCCAGTGTAGTGACTGGCACAGGGGGGAGGCATCAGTATAACGGCTGGACATGGGGATGAGCCTGTCCGCTGTATTGAGAATGGACTGGAGAGAGGAGAGTTTAGAGGAAGGAAGGCCGATTAGTAAGGAATTGCAGTAGTCAAGACGGGAATGAATCAGAGCGACAATGAGAGTTTTAGCAGATTCGACAGGAAGGAAGGGACGGATTTTAGAGATGTTTTTTAGATGCAGATTACAGGAACGTGAAAGAGATTTAATGTGAGGAGTGAAGGAAAGATCTGAGTCAAACATAACCCCAAGGCAGCGGGCTTGCTGTGTAGGGGCTATGGTCGCACCACAGACAGAGATGGAAATGTCAGGTGGAGGGTGTTTAGCAGAGGGAGGGAAGACAAGAAGCTCAGTCTTAGAAAGGTTTAGTTTTAGGAATAGGGAGGACATAGCGTTGGAGACGGCAGACAGACAGTTACTGGTGTTCTGTAGAAGTGAGGGGGTGATATCACGGGAGGAGGTATATAGCTGGGTATCATCAGCATAGAGATGGTACTGAAAACCAAACTTGCTGATGATTTGTCCGATGGGTAAAGTGTAAAGTGAGAAAAGGAGAGGGCCCAGGACTGATCCCTGAGGAACCCCAACTGTAAGGGGGAGAGAAGATGACGTGGAGCCAGAAAGTGATACACTAAAGGAGCGGTCGGAGAGATAGGAGGAGAACCAGGAAAGAGCAGAGTCCTTGAGGCCGATAGAGCAGAGCGTGGAGAGGAGGAGCTGGTGGTCTACAGTGTCAAAAGCTGCAGATAGGTCCAGGAGGATGAGAAGTGAATGGTCACCTTTAGATTTGGCGGAGAGGAGATCGTTAGAGACTTTAGTAAGGGCAGTTTCTGTAGAATGGAGAGGACGGAAACCGGACTGAAGGGGGTCAAGGAGAGAGTTGTCAGAGAGGTAGCAGGTTAGGCGGGAATAGACCAGACGTTCCAACAGTTTGGAGATAAAAGGAAGATTAGAGACAGGTCGATAGTTGGCTGCACAGGAGGGGTCTAGGGAGGTTTTTTTCAGTAAGGGAGTGATAATGGAATGTTTGAAAGCCGAGGGGAAGATGCCAGAGGAGAGGGAGAGGTTGAAGATTTTAGTAAGGTAAGTAGTGACAACAGGAGAGAGAGACTGGACAAGGTGTGAGGGAATAGGGTCACTAGGGCAGGTGGTGGGACGAGAGGAGGAGAGGAGTCTGGAGACTTCCTCCTCTGTTACAGGTTCAAATACTGAGAGGGAAGAGGAGGAAATACAAGAGGGAATGGGATCAACACTTCTTTGGGACTGGGAGGTGATCTCCTGACGGATGGTATCTATCTTTTCCTTGAAGTAGGATGCTAGGTCTTCAGCACAGAGGTTAGTTACTGGTGTCTGAACTTTGGGTTTGAGGAGGGAGTTGAGGGTATCAAAGAGACGTTTTGGGTTATGGGATAGAGAAGAAATGAGAGAGGTAAAGTAAGATTGTTTAGCAGAATGAAGAGCGGAGTAGTAGCTTCTAAGCACAAATTTGTAATGTAGGAGGTTTGCATCAGTTTTAGACTTCCTCCACGAACGTTCAGCACACCTAGAACACCGTCTAAGAAAACGAGTTGAAGGTGTGTGCCAAGGTTGTGGTCGTCTGCGTTTTGCTGATTGAGGTGTGAGGGGTGCCATTTTGTCAAGGGTTGTTTTGAGGGTGTCGTGATAGCACTTGGCAGCCAGATTGGGACAGGAGAGCGACGAGATAGGAGGCAGTGATGACTGTACAGAGTCTGTAAGTTGTTGGGTGTTGATGGCACGTAAGTTTCTGTGCATGACCAAGGTTGGGGTGTCAGGAGGAGAATGAGTATTAGTGATTGAAAAGGAGAGAAGATTGTGGTCCGAGAGCCCGGTAGGAGTGTTATTAAGGCGAGAAACTGGGCAAAGTCTGGAGAAGACGAGGTCCAGGGTATTCCCACCCTTGTGGGTTGGAGAGTCAGAATGCTGGGAGAGGCCAAGGGAGCAGGTTAGGGAAAGAAACTGAGAGGCCGATGGGGAAAGTGGTTTGTCAATAGGGATATTAAAATCGCCCATGATGAGGGCGGGAATGTCAGAAGATAGAAAGTAAGGAAGCCAGGTAGAAAAATGGTCAAGAAAGCGTAGTTGTGAACCAGGGGGGCGATATATGACTGCGACTCTCAGGGAAAAGGGCCGGAAGAGTCTAATGGTGTGCACCTCAAAAGAGGAGAATGAGAGGGAGGGCTTAGGGGGAATGACCTGGTAAGTGCAGTCCTGAGAGAGAAGTACACCCACTCCTCCACCATGTCTGTTATCAGGTCTAGGAGTATGGGAAAATTGAAGACCTCCATGGGTCAGAGCAGCAGGTGAGGCTGTGTCTGACTCTTGTAGCCATGTTTCTGTGAGAGCCAGCAGGTTGAGCGATTTATTGAGGAATAAGTCATGGGTTTCAGTGAGTTTGTTGCAGACAGATGTAGAATTCCATAGAGCACAGTTAATGGAGATGGGGTCTGGCATGCAGGGAATCTTAATCAGGTTAAAAGGGTTTCTGTAGGTGGCCGATGAAGAGAAGCTGTTAGTAAAGGTTGGAGGACCAGGGTTAGGAGAGATGTCTCCAGCAGTAAGCAGGAGCAGAGATAGAGATAGCAGGTGTGAGTAAGAGAGGGAGGGAGGATGTTTGGAGGGAATGGGAAGAAATGGTTTATTGTATGGGAAAAAGACAGCGGGGGGGGGGGGGGGGGGGGGTTAGATCAGCAGGTAGAAGGGAAGGAGAGATAAATATACTATTGCTTGATATAGGAGTTGGGGGTTTGGAGCAGAGTTTGAGTATTAGGGAAGCAAAAGTGATAGCAGAGGTGAACATTTTTGGAGAGCAGAGGAGTATATGGAATGTAGTTACCTTCAGTTCCAATTCTGGTTTAATTCATCTAGACACTTTGACTGATCAGCACTTAGAGTGATCAGCAATGACCATGGTCAGGAATGACCAGAGCAGTTCACTATATAGTTAGATAACTAGCTGAGAAGTACTACCAGGTGTGAAACATGGGGTGGGTGGGGAAGAGATGGAAGAGGGCAGGGGTAACTGATAGAGAGAAGATTGTAAACAAACAGTTTGGGTTCACTGCTTAGAAAAGAGGGCAATAAAAGTCAATGCTGAGAAGAGTAGAGCCAGATATCATACCATGAAATTTAAACAATGCAATGGATAATGGGGGTAGGAGTTGATAGTTGGAGCCAATTCATACCATGAAATTTAAACAATGCAATGGATAATGGGGGTAGGAGTTGATAATTGGAGCCAATTCATACCATAGAACAGTTTAGCTCCTTCTCCGGATTACAGATAAACTGGAGCAAATCCTCTTTTATGCCGCTGCAGGAGGAGGGGTGGGGGGCTCAGGCCTGTGACTTAAAAGTGGTCTCCAGTTTTAAATACCTGGGCATTATGATCAACAAAGACCACTCGGAGGATATGAAAACTAATGTACTTCCTCTGTTGGACTATGTTAAGAATAAGTTTCACAACTGGGCAACGTTGCCACTGGCCGTGACAGGGCGTGTGAACTTAATTAAAATGATTGTAATGCCTAAGTGTTTATACATAGTAGAGCATGCAGCGGTCCCTATCCCACTATATTTTTTTAAAAGACTCCATTCCTTATTTTACCCATTTATATGGGGCTCTAACAGATCTAAGATGAAACAAACGACTCTACAATGCCCCAAGGACCTGGGAGGCATGGCACTACCCAATATTTTCATTTATTATCTGGCAGGACAGTTAAGATACCTAGCTAAATGGATAGAAGCAGGCATACTCCCCAATCGGGAACACCATCTTGCACATGTATCGGGGCTCAGACAACTGTGGCCGGTGCTGGAGAAGGGAATGCCTAGAGGCACAAAACTTTTACCCATGCATAAGTTGGCAGTCCAAGTGTGGACGGAGACTAAAAAACGTCTCTGCTTTACAGGCACTATTGTAGACATGCCTTTATGGTATAACCCACAACTCACCCATCTATCCAATGAGTTAGAACTAACTTTCTGGATTAACAATGGAGTTAGCTTTATTAAAGATGTATACGGTGACAACGGCTTCCATACCTTCCAACACTTCCAAACCAAGTTCGGACTCACTAGGGAGTCCTTTTACAGATATCTGCAACTAAGGCGAGCCTTCCAACACCAATTTCCTAGCAGCGGCACACCTTTTTCTAAATACCCCCTAATATGGATCATTAGGTCTCAGGGACCACAAGGCCTCATCTCAGCCATTTATTCATACCTCCTCCGTTCCAAATTAGACTTTGAACCCCCTCCAGTCCGGGTAAAATGGGAAGCTAATATACCAGATATAACAGATGAGATATGGCAGGCCATGTTATCCTCTCACACGAGTGTGTCACCAGCAGCCAATAATAAAATTATACAACTGTATATTACCCATCAGAGCTACCTAACCCCAGTGCGTCTAAACAGAATGGGCAGATATCCTAATACTGATTGCCACCGCTGTAGAATGGCAGGATCCGATTTTTGGCACATGATTTGGGAATGCAGTCCGGTTCAAGATTTCTGGACTGAGGTAACAGACACACTAACATCTTTGTTGGGAACCCCATTGCCCCTAGATCCTAAGATATGCTTGTTTGGTATACTAGATGAGGAGCACTGGTCTCACCATGTACGAGTCTTTCTCAAAGAAGCACTATTCATGGCCAGAAAGACCATAGCCATAAAGTGGATGGATAAACGTCCACCCACACTCAGGAAATGGAAGACTCTGATTAACACAAAGCTATCATATGAATACATTACTTATAAGAATAGAGGGTGTGATAAGAAATTCAGTAAAGCCTGGGGATTGTGGTGTGACTCCCAGGTGACTAATTATACCCCTAATCAATATATCCGTACGAGAAGGGACTTGGGAGGTATTATTTAGGTATATTGTCCGACTAACCCCGACAGCACATTGTCAGAGATGGATGAGCCTCAACAAGATGGGCTCGGAGAGGAGATGTGCCCTTACTGCACCCTAAACGTGCACTATAACTATTTCTGATGACTGTATAACTGAGACCAGCGGATTGTTTGTTTCTTGCTGTTTAAAGTTTGTACTTTCTTATTATACGGTGTATAATCTGATACTTTACCTGTGTTTTTAATATCTGATAT
Source organism: Dendropsophus ebraccatus (assembly GCF_027789765.1). Lineage (NCBI taxonomy): Eukaryota > Metazoa > Chordata > Amphibia > Anura > Hylidae > Dendropsophus > Dendropsophus ebraccatus. Next base: position 115,110,185 of record NC_091462.1, read on the forward strand.
GCAAACTTCAATAAAAGGAGTTTAAAAAAAAAACAAAAAAAAAAACATGGTAAACATTAAAGAAATATCAGCTCCAGGTGCAGTGTCCCAGAGCAGGTGTCCTGCACGTGTAAGTCAGCGCAGCGTTTGTACGCTCAGAGGCTGAAGGATGTAGTTTGCGCTCCCACCCCCAGGTGTCACTGTGTATTCTCTATTGTCTAGCACGCTTGACGGAGACAAGAAGGGATAACTGTGTAACTGTGTGTTTCTACATGTCTATGCCATGATGTGTTGTTATGGACCACTCCCTAGGTTGGGTACACCAGAGGGGTCCAACATGTGTCTTACAGCCTAGCACAAGCTCTAGTCTAGGTCTTCCTGCACAATTAGATTCTCCCTGGAGTTATATACAGTGAAGGCCCTATTCCACGGAACGATTATCGACGTATTCAGCCGATATCAGCCGTTACGGCCGATAATTGTCCAGTGGAATAGAGGGCAACGATCAGCAGACATCGTTCATATCGGCTGATCGTTGCGCCGCTTGTTTTTCAAACATGTTGAAAAACAAGCGACTGTGATAGCAGCGATCTGCTGCCATCACTCCGTGGAATAGCGGCGCTGGCAGCAGACCGCCACTATTCTCTATCGATCACCCAGGCAGCCACACCGCAGCTCCCCGCGGCCACTCCCGTACTCACCCACTCACTGCCGACACATGAAATAGCCGCGGCAGCGAGCGGGGAATGAGCTGGTTTGCTCCTCTGCATCGCCCCGTAGAATAGGGGTTTGAGGTAATATTAGTTAGGTCTTTAGTCAGATGATTTGAGAGAGAGACTGCCCAAAAGAGAGAGCCTACTAAGGAGATTCTTCCAGGGTTTGGTACTTCTATATTATCTACTTGTAACGGATGGACCAGGTACAAGGAGGTGGATCTCCTGGATCACTGAGGAGTACTGACATACCCTCTTCAAGGAGCAGAGTTTAAAGAGCCCGCCACAAGGTAGGAAGGGCTTTGCTGCACTTAAGTTTCTACCCTCATAGAAGGTCCCCAGTGACCACCGACTGATGGTAGTGAAGGAGTAGTGGAGCCTGGAACCAGATGCTTTCCTTCTGTGGTCACACTCCAAATATGATTAGAAGGCGCTGTTCAGACTGGAGCTGAATTGAGAACTAGAAATAGAACAAAATCCAAACAGCTGGAAGATCGCTAGGAAGCGAGGAAACACAGCCAGGGAGCAGAGACGTGGCTTGCTGACTGAAAACACACCAACTGAGCACAGAGGTGAGGAGGTGGTAGCTATATACAGTGGGGGAAAAAAGTATTTAGTCAGTCACCAATAGTGCAAGTTCTCCCACTTAAAAAGATGAGAGGTGTCTGTAATTTACATCATAGGTAGACCTCAACTATGAGACAAAATGAGAAAACAAATCCCGAAAATCACATTGTCTGATTTTGTAAGAATTTATTTGCAAATTATGGTGGAAAATAAGTATTTGGTCACCTACAAACAGTCAAGATTTCTGGCTCTCACAGACCTGTAACTTCTTCTTTAAGAGTCTCCTCTTTCCTCCACTCATTACCTGTAGTAATGGCACCTGTTTAAACTTGTTATCACTATAAAAAGACACCTGTGCACACCCTCAAACAGTCAGACTCCAAACTTCACTATGGTGAAGACCAAAGAGCTGTCAAAGGACACCAGAAACAAAATTGTAGCCCTGCACCAGGCTGGGAAGACTGAGGCCTTATGCACACGTTCCGTAATTTTTTTCGGGTACGGAAACCACCCGCTAAAAATTACGGGTTGGACATCCGTATTGCTTCCGTATTGCATCCGGAAGCACAGAAGTCTGATGATGCCTGCAATCACCACCGAGCACGGAAGCGTCCCCAGTTGCCATGGTGATCGCAGGAGGACACTTCTGTGCTCAGTCTTTACAGGTATCATCAGACCCCTCCTGCGATCACCATGGCAACCGGGGACGCTTCCGTGCTCGGCCGGGATTGGCATCATCAGACCCCCTCTGCGGCATCAGACCCCCTCCTGCGGCGGCATCAGACCCCCTCTGCGGCATCAGACCCCCTCCTGCGGCGGCATCAGACCCCCTCTGCGGCATCAGACCCCCTCCTGCGGCATCAGACCCCCTCCTGCAGCATCATCAGACCCCCTCTGCAGCATCAGACCCCCCCCCCCGCGGCGGCATCAGACCCCCCTCTGCAGCATCAGACCCCCCCCCCCTGCGGCGGCATCAGACCTCCTCTGTGGCATCAGACCCCCTCATGCAGCATCATCAGACCCCTCCTGCGGTAAGGATGCGATCTCCTATGCGATCCTCCTGTGCCGTTCTGCCTTCAGTGCTCTTAATTGATTCATTGATACTTTCCTAACCACATAGTAAACACCCCAATTTATTGTGGTAATTGGTACTTGTACCTTTGTAGCCCAGCTGCCAATCATCATTACCAATTAGCTCAATAAATTGGTGTTTACTATGTGGTTAGGAAAGTATCAATGAATCAATTAAGAGACTGTGAGCAGTGAATGAATGGCCTGTCAGCTAAATTCGGCACAATATAAAGTATGCAATGTTCCGAGCAGGCACCCTTCTGTATGGTATTCACCTTGTGGAGTACTACAGATCCCAGCTCTCTGATATACCATTACCAACCCTGCCTCCATAACATTCGTCTACTGATTCTGCTACAATCGGCACACGATAGGATTCTGCTACAATCGGCATACGGTGTTCAGCAACAGAAATCCGGAGAACTATAGATCCCAGCACTTCTATATACTGCTGTGCAAATAGGAGCATGAGTTATCCATATTTTTCTACGGAAATACGGATGCCAAACATGTTGCAATCCGCAAACAATCCGTAGACAATTGATGTCAATGAGAGCATCCGTGAAAAAATCTGCGTCCGCACCGGGTCCTAGGACATGGACATGTCCTAGGCACTAGGACATGTCCTTTTTTTTTTACGGATTGATTTTCATCCATTTCTGCTACTGATCGTGTGAATAGCCCAATAGACTTCAATGTGCACTAACTCGGATACGGAAATACGGATCCTTAAATTACGGAACGTGTGAATAAGGCCTGAATCTGCAATAGGCAACCAGCTTGGAGTGAAGAAATCAACTGTGGGAGCAATGATTAGAAAATGGAAGACATACAAGACCACTGATAATCTCCCTCCATTTGGGGCTCCACGCAAAATCTCACCCCGTGGGGTCAAAATGATCACAAGAACGGTGAGCAAAAATCCCAGAACCACGCGAGGGGACCTAGTGAATGAACTGCAGAGAGCTGGGACCAATGTAACAAAGCCTACCATCAGTAAGACACTACGCTGCCAGGGACTCAGATCCTGCAGTGCCAGACGTGTCCCACTGCTTAAGCCAGTACATGTCCGGGCCCGTCTGAGGTTTGCTAGAGAGCATTTGGATGATCCAGAAGAGTATTGGGAGAATGTCCTATGGTCTGATGAAACCAAAGTGGAACTGTTTGGTAGAAACACAACTTGTCGTGTTTGGAGGAAAAAGAATACTGAGTTGCATCCATCAAACACCATAGCTACTGTAAAGCATGGGGGTGGAAACATCATGCTTTGGGGCTGTTTCTCTGCAAAGGGGCCAGGATGACTGATCCGGGTACATGAAAGAATGAATGGGGCCATGTATTGTGAGATTTTGAGTGCAAACCTCCTTCCATCAGCAAGGGCATTGAAGATGAAACGTGGCTGGGTCTTTCAACATGACAATGATCCAAAGCATACCGCTAGGGCAACGAAGGAGCGGCTTCGTAAGAAGCATTTCAAGGTCCTGGAGTGGCCTAGCCAGTCTCCAGATCTCAACCCTATAGAAAACCTTTGGAGGGAGTTGAAAGTCTGTGTTGCCAAGCGACAGCCCCAAAACATCACTGCTCTAGAGGAGATCTGCATGGAGGAATGGGCCAACATCCCAACAACAGTGTGTGCCAACCTTGTGAGAACTTACAGAAAACGTTTGACCTCTGTCATTACCAACAAAGGATATATAACAAAGTATTGAGATGAAATTTTGTTACTGACCAAATACTTATTTTCCACCATAATTTGCAAATAAATTCTTACAAAATCAGACAATATGATTTTCTGGATTTGTTTTCTCATTTTGTCTCCCATAGTTGAGGTCACATATGGTGTCAATTACAGACGCCTCTCATCTTTTTAAGTGGTGGAACTTGCACTATTGGTGATTGACTAAATACTTTTTTCCCCCACTGTATACCCTTACGTAAACAGGCTAGAATTGTCCAGAACCTGTGGGCTGAGCTATAAATACATGTGATGGCTTTAGGTTGTTTTTCTGGAACAGGACTGCTCCAGCCCCAACTGCAGAGGCGTCAACCACTAGATAGAATGGTTTTTCATTGTCGGGGCGATGGATTTCTTTGGACCAAGCAAAAGCGAGTCCATATGCGCGGGTTGCTGCTCTTTTTTTGGGAGAGCAACAAAAGGAGCCACCAGCAAAGAGAAGTGTAGAATAAATTGGCGATAGTAATTAGCAAAACCGATAAAATGCTGAATGGCTCAGAGACCGACAGGGCTTGGCTGGTTTAAGACTGTAGACTGCTTGTCTGGGTCCATCTGGAGACCCTGGTCTGAGATGATGTAACCCAAGAATGACAGGCTGGAGCGTTCAGAGGCATTTCTCCAACTTGGCATAAATACGGTTCTCACACAAGCGAGCAAGTATCTAACAGACGTGGTTATGGTGAGAACTGAGAACAGAGAGTTAAACCAAGATATTGTCCAGATAAACAAGCACACATTTATATAGCATATCCCAAAATATATAATTGAGAAACTTCTGGACGACTGCCGGGGTATTACAAAGCCAGAAGAGCATCACTAAATATTCAAAGTGTCTGTCCCGAGTGTTGAAGCGGTCCTTGATAGTAATCTTATTCAGGCCAGCCCTGGAATGCCCCAGCTGGAGATGTTGACTTGCGGATGAAACCCCATTTCAAGGTTTCCTTGATATAGGCTGGCAATGCCTCAGGCTTGGGCCTTGACAGTGAGTTGACCCTACAATGAGAAGGGGCAGTATAGGGCATCAAGTCAATGGGGCAGTCATAAGGCTGGTGCGGTGGAAAAGTCTCTGCCTGCTTCTTGCAGAAGACATCTGCGAAGTCAAAAGGTGCAGGGAGATCTGGGAGGTATAGGACCAGTTTGCTGGAGACTGGAGGCTCCAAATAGTCAAGGTGATCGTGGAAGCAAAAGACAGAAACATGGCATTGCTGTCCCCAGCACGTCATCTCTCCAGTACTCCAGTTCAGAGTAGGTCCATGTTTCTGCAGCCAAGGTAGACCCAAAAGTAAGGTAAATGGAGCCCAGGAGTACTAGATAAAAAATGTTCTCTTGATGAAAAACTTTCACCTGCATGCCATGAGACTGTGTGCTGTGCTGAATGACACAGGAGAGAATGTGCCCATTCACAGAGAAGGAAAGGGATTTGGCCAGAGGGGTAACAGGCAGATTGTATTGAGCAACAAGGTAAGGATGGATAAAGTTGCCATCAGAGCCCAAAAAGGCTGCAATCTGCAGATAGATAACAGAAGGAAAAATTAGGGTGACCATCATGGTCAATGGTGGAGAGGAGGTATTGCTGCACAGGGTCGCCTTTCCTACAAGGTCTAAGCTGTGGAGTTTTCCTGGGCAGATGGGTCATTCCTTCAGCTGGTGCCCTTTGGCCCCACAGTAGGCACACAGACACAGCTTTTGACAACAGGTCTTTTCCTCTTCAAATAATTTTTTTTTCAACCTGCATGGGCTCTTCCCGTAGTGGCATGGAAGTAGGCTGGAGAGGGTGTTGGAAGGCTGGAGCCAACCAAGGTTGACGGGATTAGGAAGATTCTCACTGACGACGTATTTCCTGGTGTCGTTCAGTGAAGCGGATGTTACTACGAGTGGCCAGCGTAATAAGGTCGTCCAAGGTGGTGGGCAAATCACGACCGGCAAGTTAATCCTTAATGCGACTGACTAGCCCCTCCCTTAATGCGGCCCCTAACACTTCCTTGTTCCAGGCTAGCTCAGAGGCCAGCGTTCAGAACTGCACCACATACTGGCAAACGGAACAATCACCCTGACAGAGCCGAAAAAGAGATGAAGCAGCAGAGGATGTGCATCCAGGTTCCTCAAAGACCTTGCAGAATGCAGACAGAAAGTCTGGTAGGCTGGTTGATAGATGATCTCCTCTCCCCTGGAGAGGAGTTAAGCACCTATTACACGGGGCGTTGTTTAGAAGCAAACAAGCAACTGTCCTTTATGGGCTGCCTGGATGATCTAGGGATTACCCGGGCAGCTCCCTGCGGCCTCTCCTGCAGTCACCCGCTCGCTGCTTGTAGTCTAACTTTATTACTTTTACACACACTAATTTGTCTTTCTTGAGGACCTGTAACCCTCTCGAATTTTACTGCAACGCATTTTGACAATTTATACACCCAATGTAGATGTACCTACTCACCTGGAAGACCTTCCCACACCCTCCCTTATATACTGACTCACCAGCACTTTATATTTACTGCTATCTACACAATATAAAAAAACAAAAACTAGACCTGAGGACCTTGACACATACTTATCTTTTATAATCCAGCCTAGCCCAAAATACGCCCCGGGTATAATCTAGCCTAGGCCATTTTAACACCGGGTATAGTCTGGACTGAGGGTATACTATGGTCTCCACTGTCGTCACTACTCGGCGAGAGGGGCCCGTTCATCCAGTCAGTGACTGCAGCAGTGTTCCACCCCAGTCACTAACTGGCTGAACGGGCATTCCTGGGCTGTACTACTGGAGCTTTGAAAATCCGTATCCACAGACACATGTCTGATAGTCTAAGGGCCCTTTTACACGAAAAGATTATCTGACAGATTATCTGCCAAAGATTTGAAGCCAAAACCAGGAATGGACTATAAACAGAGATCAGGTCATAAAGGAAAGCCTGAGATCTCTCCTCTTTTCAAATCCATTCCTGGCTTTGGCTTCAAATCTTTGGCAGATAATCTGTCAGATAATCTTTCTGTGTAAAAGGACCCTTGGGGCCCTATTCCACGGGACGATTATTGTTTAGATTATCGTTAAGTCGTTCGAATCTAAGCGATAATCGTTCAGTTGAATAGCAGTTAACGATTAACGACTGAACGAGAAATTGTTGATTGCTTAATAAGAACTGGACCTATTTTTATCGTTGCTCATTCGCAAATCATTCGCATTGAATAAGACGTCGTTCAGTCGTTCTCAGTAGTGACGAACGCAAAAGCAACGACAAGATGACTGCAAGAACGATCATAAGTAACGACTATTGTTCCATGAAAATGGGTGAACGATTTAAGGTCTTTCACAATAGCGTCCATTTGAATCGTTTATCGTTAACGTTTATGCGAACGATAATCGTCCCGCGGGATAGGGCCCTTAGTACCAATGGATTTAATGTATCAGCAGTGTCTAAACATTTTTCTTCTTTACATTCTGGTAATTTAAGCAGTTTTTCTTGTACAGGTATTGAACACATTGCCCAACATTCCCGCGGCGGGGACAGAGGTCACATGCTCCTCAGTCGTGAGGCATTTTGGATATTTACCCTGGGCTCTAGATATCTCAACTGCCTCAATCACCGTCACAAAATAATGTATCAATATTAAATTAGATCTATATATGCAATACCTTGTACCATTTTTTTTAAAGAAAAAAAAATATATTTTTTATCTTTTTTTAGGGATGGTCCGAACCTGCCGAGGTTCAGGTTCGTACGAACCCGGACACTTGGCAATGATTCCCACTGTCTTAAACCTCTGTGGAGAGGGTGGATAAAGCGGGAGGACCGCCCGGAAAACTGGGATACAGCCTATGGCAGGTTCGGACCATCCCTAATTTTTTTCTTGAAATTTTTATTTTTTTTTGCATTTATATATGTATTTTTTCATGTGCATAGTCTGTTTTTCAGTTTTCTGTAAATATTTTTTCATATGTTTTTCGCATGTATGATTTTATGTCTACTTAGGGCTTAAAAGATTTAGTATCCCCTAATCAGAAAGGCCCTCCCCATTTTGTTGGGGGTGTGGTCAGGACAATAGATGTATTCTTATCTGTGTATATATAAATCAGAGACATATGTTTGCATCTATACTATGACTAAAGGCCCTATTCCACCAACAGATCTGACGACAGATTATCTGCCAAAGATTTGAAGCCAAACCCAGGAACAGACTATAAACAGAGAACAGGTCATAAAGGAAAGACTGGATTTCTCCTCTTTTCAAATCCACTCCTGGGTTTGGCTTCAAATCTTTGGCAGATAATCTGTCGTCAGATCTGTTGGTGGAATAGGGCCTTAAGGTCTGAACAGACCGAAACGCGCCAGCGATTGTCAGGTTTTTACTGTTTGTTGTTTTTTCTGCCATGCTACAATAAAGGATTTAGAACTGTACGATCTGGTGCTGGAATTCCCTGGTGATTGCTCACACCTTTGTGCACCTGTAGGAGGGGATAATACATGCAGGTGTGGTGAGCTGGCTATCCTTCTCTCGTAACGGGCATTCCTGAGCCCGGGTCATAAGATTGCCAGAAGATGGGCACGGGGATGGGTAAGTATAGATTATTATTAGGTTCCCACACACCCCTGCTTGCAGTGGATTTTTATTTTGGCCAAACTTCTCCTTTATGGAGTAATCTAGATGGCATATGAGAGAAACATGGCACACATTATGGGGACAATGTGGCACTCATTGGGGTCTATTTGTCCAGCAATACTGTGCCATTGGAGGGGTATTGTGGTTTTGTGTCCCACCGTATGTAGGCATTGTTGTGGAAACTGGGGGGCAGGGGTTACAGATGGCATTAAAAACAAGCCTGGCCATAAAAAAAGTTTTGGCAGGCGGCAGGGACAGGGTAGAAAATTACCATTATTGATTTCTTACCTTTCCCCATGCCTGTGACGCGCCGCCTGACCGACTTTGGACCCCACGCTGGAAGGCATTTTCTCCCGAGTTGTGACATCACAATTCGGGGGAAAATGCCGACCTGGGTGATGGAAGGCCCGCTCAGCCAGTCAGTGAATGGAGCAGGGTCTCACCCCAGTCACTGACTGGCTGAGCAGGCTGTCAATCAGCCAGGTTGTGAAGTCAGCTGAGAAGATCCCAGAAGCCGTCGGGGGTCCCAGAGCGGCAATCCAGCCCTGGCACAGGGACAGGTGAGCAGTGATGGTACGGTGCAGAGCTGTATGTGTATTGTGAAGAGGTGTGTGTGTGTATGGTGCAGAGTAGGGATGGTCCGAACTTGCCGAGGTTCGGGTTTGTACGAACCCGGACTCTCGGCAATGATTCCCGCTGTCTTAAATCTCTGTGGAGAGGGTGGATAAAGCAGGAGGACCGCCTGGAAAACTGGGATACAGCCTATGGCTGTGGCTGTATCCTGGTTTTCCAGGCGGTCCTCCCGCTTTATCCACCCTCTTCACGGAGGTTTAAGACAGCTGGAATCATTGCAGAGAGTCCGGGTTCGTACAAATCCGAACCTCGGCAGGTTCGGACCATCCCCAGTGCAGAGCTGTATGTGTATTGTGAAGAGGTGTGTGTGTATGGTGCAGAGCTGTATGTGTATTGTGAAGAGGTGTGTGTATGTGTTTCCCATGGTGTAAGAACATGACTTCCTGCGTAATACACAACCCCTCAGCCAGCTCCCTCATCACATGGCAGTATGACATCACCACAGGTCCTGGGCGGGGATGCTGCAGCAGTTCAGGTGTCTTGTCTCTCAGCCATATCAGAGTCCTCACAGGGAGTCAGGACACACAGGCTGCTGCAGCCATACACTGTTAGCAGCAGACAGTGGAGGATACACACCACTAAGTGTAAGTGAGGTTGTGCATGCTCCACTGTTTGTATTTTTACAGCAAGTGCCCTAGGTGCCCTCCCTTTAATCCAGCCCTGTACATACATCTTATATACACATAATATACAAGCATACATCATATATACACATACTGTGCACATTACATACATAACGCACACTTTATACACACACACACTTGAACATTGTATATATGCATTCTCACTACACACACAGGCACTTACTTTTTGTGAAGAAGCTCCAGCAGTTCCTCCTCTTGCAGATCCACCCTCTTCTTCCTCACAGCCAGGTGCTCTCCGGCCCCTCCCCCTCCTCCTCTGTCTGACAGCAGAGGAGAGCAGGAAGAAGTCTATGAGGTCACTGAGGGCGGGGACAGTAGGTAAAACCATCACACAGCTCAACTACACATATACACACTGAGAACCCATATTATACTGACACAGTGTGACACAACCCTATATAAGTACAGCGACAAGACACTGATCCTAAGATCTAACACTCCGTCAGGCAGTGTCCATTAGACTTTACCTTCCAGCCTCCTGATGACATCAGGGTTATGTCTTCTCAGAGACTCCAGGAACTGGTCCTTGTCTTCATCCCTCCAGGATCCCATATACCAGAAGAGCTGTCGCATCTGGTCTTGGGAGGTATAGATGTGGCGCACTATGTTATATTTCTCATATATCAGTAGATTCCACCGATACAAATCATACAGGATCATGGCCACATTAACCACTCGCTGTATCAGTTCATCCTGATGTTTATTCACAAAATGTTCCTGATCTGTAATAAGAATAATATTATCACTCAGACGTCTTCCCATTACTCTGTACATAAAAAATAGTAAAGTAGATTTTTTTTTTTAATTCTGTACTTATAGATTTTTTTATATATAACAAAAGTAAAACAGACAAGGGAATGAATCCCACTAATAAAGCACCACAGCAAAACATGAACAAGACAAGGGTCTAGAAGAAAGACTTGGCATGTGATATTAGACAGCCCATATACCATATTGATCACCCTTAGTATTAATGTTGTATTAATTGAAACCAAACGGCCCGTCTTTAAACGCAGATTGGCTTGATAAAGAAAAAGCATGACATAACAAAGGAACCATAAACTGAAATACTATTTGAACTGGTCCTAATAAGTAACCAGAAAGGAGGATATTAGCTTACCTAGCTTACAGTTAGTACCTATTTTCTATAAAGGGAAGTGTTTTTTAACAGCATTTAGTATTCTTTACAGCAAGACTCATGGACACGGACGACAATAGACAGACTCCTACTGGTGTCACATGACGCTGCAATGCTGTACAGATCACTTCACAACAGCCTTCTCTTATCACTACAGACACAATAGGAAGTCTCAGCTTAGTTTTAGCAACAGTGGTGAGAATGAGAACTACAAGTTTTCTGGATAATTTTATAATATAGATAAAAAAAGGAAAAATTTATACAATAAGTAATTTTCTGATAACACATTCCCTTTAAGCTAGGTAAGGTTAAAGGAGGAGAGAAAAACCAAATAGTGAAAAAGGAGAGGGAGAAAAAGAGAAGAGTAACAAGGAGGAACTCCGACATGGACGCCAAAGAAGGAGAAAGTCCGCCTTCAGCAATCAGTTGAGCATAGTCAGAGCTTTGAAGAATGAACCAAGGTGTCTACAGATTAAAAAGGCATCAAATTGGTCAGATAGAGAAGAGGTTAGTTCCTCCATTCTCCTAATCTCATCTGGTGGAGTCAATGTGATATCGTGGGAGACTTCCAATAAGCTGGAATACATTATCTGGCAGCACTGACAAACTGCCTGAGGAGGTGTCTGAGAAGTGCGGGGGAAAAGGGCTGACGTATCAGGAGAAGGTGCGGAGACAAGACACTTTTCCAGAACTGTGTGGGGCAAGACCAGAAAGCATGAAGTATCCTTCCCTGAGATTCATTACATCTCCAACAAAGAGAGGATGACTGGAGAAAGATCCTATGTCATTTAAAGGGAATATAATTCCAGTACGTTAGACGTTTATAGCCCACTTTCTGAAATTTACTGGATATGGACAATCTAGGTGCTCATTCACACAGTCCTTGTTTAAAGAGGATGTACCACCAGGTACATCCTCTTGAGATTTTCCTACAGATAGAACGGCGCCGTCATGAGGAGGCCGCTGCCGCGGTCCGTTTTCCGAACCGCGGCCCGGATCCCCTGTACGGGGGATTCTAAAGGAGCCGCGTCATGGGGGGAGGTAATTCCCTCCCACTGGGGGCGGGCCGGCCTGCCTCCAGTGCTTGAGCACCGGCCGGTACCGGTGCATAGAACGGCGCCGTACAGGGGAGTCCGTTTTTCGAACCGCGGCATCGGCTTCCCCATGACGGCGCCGTTCTATCTGTAGGAAAATCTCAAGAGGATGTACCTGGTGGTACATCCTCTTTAACCCTTTAAGGACCAGGGCAATTTTTATTTTTGCGATTTTGTTTTTTCCTCCTTGTGCATAAAAGGCCATAGCAGTTGCATTTTTTCACCTAGAAACCCACATGAGCCCTTATTTTTTGCGCCACTAATTGTACTTTGCAATTACAGGCTGAATTTTTGCATAAAGTACACTGCAAAAGCAGGAAAAAATTCAATGTGTGGTGAAATTGAAAAAAAAAAACACATTTTGTGTTTTTAGTGGATGTGTGTTTTTACACCATTCGCCCTGGGGTAAAACTGACTTGTTATATATGTTCCGCAAGTCGTTACGATTAAAACGATATGTAACATGTATAACTTGTATTGTATCTGATGGCCTGTAAAAAATTAAAACCATTGTTTACAAATATATGTTCCTTAAAATCGCTCTATTCCCAGGCTTATAACGCTTTTATCCTTTGGTCTATGGGGCTGTGTCAGGTGTCATTTTTTGCGCCATGACATGTTCTTTCTATTGGTACCTTAATTGCGCATATACGACTTCTTGATCGCTTTTTAGTAACATTTTTCTGGATTTGATGCGACCAAAAATGCGCAATTTTGCACTTTGGGATTTTTTTGCGCTGACGCCGTTTACCGTACGAGATCAGGAATGTGATTAATTAATAGTTTGGGTGATTACGCACGCGGCGATAGCAAACATGTTTGTTTATTTATTTATTTATTTACTTTTATTAATAACCTGGGAAAAGGGGGGTGATTCTGACTTTTATTAGGGGAGGGGGCTTTTTATTAATAGCAACACTTTTTTTTTTACTTTTACACTTATACTAGAAGCCCCCCTAGGGGACTTCTAGTATAAGTGCTCTGATCTCTCATTAAGATCTCTGCAGCATAGATATGCTGCAGAGATCCATGAGATAGGCACTCGTTTGCTTTCGGCTGCTGCAGCCGGAAGTAAACGAGTGCCGAGCCGGGGACGGCGCCATCTTGGAGCGGTCCCCGGCCGGCTTCAGTTACGGAGATCGCTCCTCTGGGATAACATCCCGGAGGAGCGATCTCCGCCACTAGACACCAGGGACGACGCTGCGTCCGGTAATCGGATGCAGCTGTCAACTTTGACAGCTGCATCCGATTACTGTATTAGCGGGCACGGCGATCGGACCGTGCCCGCTAATACCGGCGGTCCCGGGCTACAAGCGGCACCCGGGACCGCCGCGGAAAATATAAATATACGCCCGCGGTCGTTAAGGGGTTAAGAACAAAAAGTAAAGGGGAAATGTTATGGCCACTCTCCTGCCCCCGGCCACGGCCGCCCTCCCCTGTTCCCTGCTGTGCACATTCCTGTCCTTCTGGCACCCGTTCCCTGCATGGCTATGCTCGCCCTGGCCGATGCACGCGTCCCCGCCTCCTAGGGCATGTGGCCACTCTTGTATAATTTAAAGGGCCAGTGTCCTGATTACTAGTAGCTGCTTGTTCTTGCCAGCTCAAAACCCTGCCCCCTCTTGGGTCCTGTGCTGGCTCTTTAGCCAAAGAAAGTGTTCTCTGCCTGTTGTTTTGTTACAGTGTACCTGTTTCCCCTTTACTCTGTTCTTGCCTGCCGCCTGCCCTGACCTGTCTGCCTGTTCCTGACTATGCATCTGTCTCACATTTCTGTAGTTTGCTTCACTCCGCCACCTATGCAAGCAAGTGGTACCCAGACTCTGGTGAAGACCAGCCGCACCTTAGACTCCCTGGTGTAGCCTAACACTATCTCTTGCAGAGGTTCAGCAGATCCACTACACTGCAGTCATTAAAGCAGGATCCGGCCATGATCCCGGCAAGGTGCTTGATGTCCTCAAGATTTCCAGAGTGGTCGCCCAGCAGAGTCAGCAGATTGCTTAATATTCTCAACAAATGCAGAAACTTTCTGCTAACATACAGAAACTTCTTGCGGCTCAGCAGTCTCCGCCTGC
>NC_091462.1:115126923-115129423 GCF_027789765.1 Dendropsophus ebraccatus
CCCCCCCCCCCCCCCCCCCCCCCCCCCCCCCCCCCCCCCCCCCCCCCCCCCCCCCCCCCCCCCCCCCCCCCCCCCCCCCCCCCCCCCCCCCCCCCCCCCCCCCCCCCCCCCCCCCCCCCCCCCCCCCCCCCCCCCCCCCCCCCCCCCCCCCCCCCCCCCCCCCCCCCCCCCCCCCCCCCCCCCCCCCCCCCCCCCCCCCCCCCCCCCCCCCCCCCCCCCCCCCCCCACCCCCCCCCCCCCCCCCCCCCCCCCCCCCCCCCCCCCCCCCCCCCCCCCCCCCCCCCCCCCCCCCCCCCCCCCCCCCCCCCCCCCCCCCCCCCCCCCCCCCCCCCCCCCCCCCCCCCCCCCCCCCCCCCCCCCCCCCCCCCCCCCCCCCCCCCCCCCCCCCCCCCCCCCCCCCCCCCCCCCCCCCCCCCCCCCCCCCCCCCCCCCCCCCCCCCCCCCCCCCCCCCCCCCCCCCCCCCCCCCCCCCCCCCCCCCCCCCCCCCCCCCCCCCCCCCCCCCCCCCCCCCCCCCCCCCCCCCCCCCCCCCCCCCCCCCCCCCCCCCCCCCCCCCCCCCCCCCCCCCCCCCCCCCCCCCCCCCCCCCCCCCCCCCCCCCCCCCCCCCCCCCCCCCCCCCCCCCCCCCCCCCCCCCCCCCCCCCCCCCCCCCCCCCCCCCCCCCCCCCCCCCCCCCCCCCCCCCCCCCCCCCCCCCCCCCCCCCCCCCCCCCCCCCCCCCCCCCCCCCCCCCCCCCCCCCCCCCCCCCCCCCCCCCCCCCCCCCCCCCCCCCCCCCCCCCCCCCCCCCCCCCCCCCCCCCCCCCCCCCCCCCCCCCCCCCCCCCCCCCCCCCCCCCCCCCCCCCCCCCCCCCCCCCCCCCCCCCCCCCCCCCCCCCCCCCCCCCCCCCCCCCCACCCCCCCCCCCCCCCCCCCCCCCCCCCCCCCCCCCCCCCCCCCCCCCCCCCCCCCCCCCCCCCCCCCCCCCCCCCCCCCCCCCCCCCCCCCCCCCCCCCCCCCCCCCCCCCCCCCCCCCCCCCCCCCCCCCCCCCCCCCCCCCCCCCCCCCCACCCCCCCCCCCCCCCCCCCCCCCCCCCCCCCCCCCCCCCCCCCCCCCCCCCCCCCCCCCCCCCCCCCCCCCCCCCCCCCCCCCCCCCCCCCCCCCCCCCCCCCCCCCCCCCCCCCCCCCCCCCCCCCCCCCCCCCCCCCCCCCCCCCCCCCCCCCCCCCCCCCCCCCCCCCCCCCCCCCCCCCCCCCCCCCCCCCCCCCCCCCCCCCCCCCCCCCCCCCCCCCCCCCCCCCCCCCCCCCCCCCCCCCCCCCCCCCCCCCCCCCCCCCCCCCCCCCCCCCCCCCCCCCCCCCCCCCCCCCCCCCCCCCCCCCCCCCCCCCCCCCCCCCCCCCCCCCCCCCCCCCCCCCCCCCCCCCACCCCCCCCCCCCCCCCCCCCCCCCCCCCCCCCCCCCCCCCCCCCCCCCCCCCCCCCCCCCCCCCCCCCCCCCCCCCCCCCCCCCCCCCCCCCCCCCCCCCCCCCCCCCCCCCCCCCCCCCCCCCCCCCCCCCCCCCCCCCCCCCCCCCCCCCCCCCCCCCCCCCCCCCCCCCCCCCCCCCCCCCCCCCCCCCCCCCCCCCCCCCCCCCCCCCCCCCCCCCCCCCCCCCCCCCCCCCCCCCCCCCCCCCCCCCCCCCCCCCCCCCCCCCCCCCCCCCCCCCCCCCCCCCCCCCCCCCCCCCCCCCCCCCCCCCCCCCCCCCCCCCCCCCCCCCCCCCCCCCCCCCCCCCCCCCCCCCCCCCCCCCCCCCCCCCCCCCCCCCCCCCCCCCCCCCCCCCCCCCCCCCCCCCCCCCCCCCCCCCCCCCCCCCCCCCCCCCCCCCCCCCCCCCCCCCCCCCCCCCCCCCCCCCCCCCCCCCCCCCCCCCCCCCCCCCCCCCCCCCCCCCCCCCCCCCCCCCCCCCCCCCCCCCCCCCCCCCCCCCCCCCCCCCCCCCCCCCCCCCCCCCCCCCCCCCCCCCCCCCCCCCCCCCCCCCCCCCCCCCCCCCCCCCCCCCCCCCCCCCCCCCCCCCCCCCCCCCCCCCCCCCCCCCCCCCCCCCCCCCCCCCCCCCCCCCCCCCCCCCCCCCCCCCCCCCCCCCCCCCCCCCCCCCCCCCCCCCCCCCCCCCCCCCCCCCCCCCCCCCCCCCCCCCCCCCCCCCCCCCCCCCCCCCCCCCCCCCCCCCCCCCCCCCCCCCCCCCCCCCCCCCCCCCCCCCCCCCCCCCCACCCCCCCCCCCCCCCCCCCCCCCCCCCCCCCCCCCCCCCCCCCCCCCCCCCCCCCCCCCCCCCCCCCCCCCCCCCCCCCCCCCCCCCCCCCCCCCCCCCCCCCCCCCCCCCCCCCCCCCCCCCCCCCCCCCCCCCCCCCCCCCCCCCCCCCCCCCCCCCACCCCCCCCCCCCCCCCCCCCCCCCCCCCCCCCCCCCCCCCCCCCCCCCCCCCCCCCCCCCCCCCCCCCCCCCCCCCCCCCCCCCCCCCCCCCCCCCCCCCCCCCCCCCCCCCCCC